>NC_083776.1:5671069-5676069 GCF_963514075.1 Conger conger | reverse complement strand
GCCCTAAGT
Source organism: Conger conger (assembly GCF_963514075.1). Lineage (NCBI taxonomy): Eukaryota > Metazoa > Chordata > Actinopteri > Anguilliformes > Congridae > Conger > Conger conger. Next base: position 5,676,060 of record NC_083776.1, on the reverse strand, counting down.
CTAGCAAAGACCAGCAAAGTCCAGTACAGTCCAGTAAAGATCAGTAAAGATCAGTAAAGACCAGCCGGGTTAGTTAGTGCTGCACAGACAGAGTTACTCATCTGTCTGCAGGATCATATCCACTAGCAACTCCCCACTCCTTTCCCTCATCCCTCTCCCTGCTACAGTCTCACCTGAACCTCAGGGTCCTGGCATTGGGGGGGGGGGGTTACCTGCAGGCTGTCCAGGATGATCCTGAGGGACTGCACCTGCCGACGCACCGCTTTGGAGAAACGCTCGTACGTAGAGGCGTCATATTCAGTCATCTGGATCTCCTTCAGTCTGCAAACCAGGCCAGAGAGGAACGGTGTGAGAGAGAGAGAGAGAGAGCGAGAGAGGGGGAGTGAGAGAGAGAGGGAGGGGGAGGGAGAGAGGGAGAGAGAGAGAGCTCCTTTACACATCTTTCCACTCAACGCTTTCACCCTCAAAGGTGCGGTTTGCTGGTTCTGATTTATGACTCTCCTCTGTCACTGTAACGGTTCGATTTAAAGCCTTATGTTAACAATACATACAGAACTACCAGTGTGACATTTCTGCTGACTGATTTCGGTAACCCTCTCTTATGCTTGTTGAAACACACTCTCAATACGGCCTTTCAGCTGGCGGTTTACCTGGGCACGGGTTCAGGTTTGTGCAGAGGCACGTATGGTACACACTACAGAGGAGAAGAGCCGTTGTTTTCTGTCGAGTGCGTGTGGGTCTGCAGATACACGTGTGAATGTGAATGTGAGTGTGTGTGTGTGTGTGTGTGTGTGTGTGTGTGTGTGTGTGTGTGTGAGTGTACGTGCGTGCCTGTGCGTGTGCGTGTGTGTGTGTGAGTGTGAGTGACTGTGTGTGAGTGTGTGTGTGCGCATGTGAGTGTGAGTGTGTGTGTGCGAGTGTGTGTGTGTGTACGTGTGTGTCTGCAGACGCACGTACAACAGTGGATGAGCCGTGAGTTGCAGGCAAGGCTCATGAATGTGGTCTGACTTCCTGTCTGTCTCCTAGCGCATCGTCTCTGACACACTGATCTAAACCCGGCGAACAGCCTCACTGTGACTGGGACACGTGCTGAAACTCATGTCAGCCACACCACACTGGGGTTAACACTACCAGGAAATCCACCTGTGTGTGTGTGTGTGTGTGTGTGTGTGCGCGTGTGTGAGTGTGTGTGTGTGTGTGCGCACCAGTGTGTGTGAGAGAATGCCAGAAAAAGCTGCATTTCCTTTCAGAATGCACAAAATACCAGGACACAAGAAAACATTTCTTTTGAAAAATTTTCACCATTTGTCCTACAAATTACAGTAATCTACAAAAACGACCCTCTATACCGAGGAAGAAATCAGACTGTGTGGCACAGGCTTTGAGACATGTGGCCTCCTGTCACGAACTGAGGGACAACCAGCGAGACACCATCTCTGATATCTGTGCTGTTCGTAACTGACTGGAAACGATATCAAACTCAGAGGGAGTCAGCTTAACGGCGGTTGCTTTAGAAATAAAAAAGGATTACAATTACACAATTATTCATAATTATTCATCCATGATCTGAACCCGCTTATCCTGAACAGGGTCGCAGGGGGGCTGGAGCCTATCCCAGCATACATTGGGTGAAAGGCAGGAATAAACCCTGGACAGGTCGCCAGTCCATCACAGGGCACACACACCATTCACTCACACACTCATTCACTCACACCATTCACTCACACACTCATTCACACACTCATTCACACACACCATTCACTCACACACTCATTCACACACACCATTCACTCACACACTCATTCACTCACACACACTTAGACTCTCCAATCAGCCTAACCTGCATGTCTTTGGACTGTGGGAGGAAACCGGAGTACTCGGAGGAAAGCCACGCAAACTCCACACAGAGAGGCTCCGGCCGACCGGGATTCGAAGCCAGGACCTCCTTGCTGTGAGGCGGCAGTGCTACCCACTGCACCATCTGTGCCGCCCTCAGGACATACTCACTTCCCCAAAAAGTTTCCTTAATAGTTTCTACCGTATATTTTATTCGATGTTATTAATCATACATCTGATGCAACATTATTAATTGTTTCTTTGCAAATTTCTATGACAAAATTCTATATTGGCAGAGTCAATATCGCCAATAAAGCCACCGTATTGAATTGAGACAGAAAGAGACAGATTGTGTGAGAGAGAGAGAGAGAGAGAGGGAGGGAGGGAGAGAGAGAGGAGAGAGGGAGAGAAACAGAGAGAGAGGGATGAGAGGAGAGAGTGAGGGAAAGAAAGAGAGAGAGGGATGAGAGAGGAAAGAGAGAGGGAGAGAGAGAGGGATGAGAGAGGAAAGAGAGAGGGGGAAAAAGAATAGGTGAGGGACGCAGAAGACGGAGAGTCAGATTGGAGGATCAGAGAGGGAAGGGGGGAGAAAGAGAGAAAGGGAGCAATACAGAGGGGGGAAAGGGGGGGGGGGAGTGAGAGAGAGAGAGAGAGAGAGAGAGAGAGAGAGAGAGAGAGAGAGAGAGAGAGAGAGAGGCCTGCAGCAGGAAATAAGCAGCCCATCTGCAGGGAGAATCAGGAAACTAAACGAACCACAAAAACTCTGCTGCTGTCTCTTCATCCTTATCCTCCATCTACTCCCCAGACAGGCCCAGAGAGGGGCTTCTGAAGAGCCAACATGGCAGCTGTTTCCCCCGGTTTCATCTCAAATCTGCAGCGCGTTACAGCCACTTTAATATCATCACAATCAACCCCAATTGTATTTATTCTTGCAACACACTGTAATCTCCAGAACAGATCTGAACACATTTCAGGTTTTTTTCAGGTTTCCTGAGAGAACCAGATTCTTTTTTGTGCGCGTATTTCTCAGGAATGTTTGTGTTCGGATGTGGACGTGAATGTCTTTCCCTGAAGGCTGATAAACACGGTCTTAACGGTGTTAACACTGAGATGTTCGCTGCTGTGGCTTTCGGCGACGTGACTGGGCACCTGACCTGACCTGGGCGTCCAAACAGTTTTCCGCATTCGACTAAGCCTGCCTGGTGTATCGGAACAAATGAAATGATGGAACGGGAGGGGGCCGGAGAACAGAGGCTGTCTCTCAGCCCCGCCACGCTCACGGCCTGACCGGGCCCCTCTGAGAGGTCACGCCGCCAGCCCACAGCATCCCGCCGCGGGGAGGGGCGGGGCCTCCGTGGGGCTCGGAGTCTCTCCGCCCCTGCGTCTGAGCGCCGGGACAGCCGATCAGAACGCAGCCCGTCAGGCGCCGGAACGTTCCGCGCGTTTCAGGACTGGAGGGCGTCGAATCGCCAGCGCACTCCAGCGCCGCCATCGCACACAGGTCACGCACACACAGCTGCTCGCCTCATTCCAACTGCGTACTCGTATGCCAACGGTCTCCCTCATTCACTTCTCGCCTTTCTTTATTTAACTATATGAAAAAAGCCAAATTTGCAGTAAGTCATCAGGGGGAACATGCTGGGTAGAGACGTGCATGCTGGGTAGAGACGTGAATGCCGGGTAGAGAGGTGTATGCTGGGTAGAGGGGTGGGGTGTATGCCGGGTAGAGGGGTGTATGCTGGGTAGAGAGCTGTATGCTGGGTAGAGAGGTGTATGCTGGGTAGAGAGGTGTATGCTGGGTAGATCGGTGGGGTGTATGCTGGGTAGAGGGGTGGGGTGTATGCTGGGTAGAGGGGTGTATGCTGGGTAGAGGGGTGTATGCTGGGTAGAGGGGTGCATGCTGGGTAGAGACGTGCATGCCGGGTAGAGCGGGGCATGCTGGGTAGAGGGGTGGGGTGTATGCTGGGTAGAGTGGTGCATGCTGGGTAGAGGGGTGGGGCGTATGCTGGGTAGAGTGGTGCATGCTGGGTAGAGACGTGCATGCCGGGTAGAGAGGGGCATGCTGGGTAGAGAGGTGCATGCTGGGTAGAGGGGTGCATGCTGGGTAGAGAGGGGCATGCTGGGATACCTCTCTTTGAAGGCCTTCTCCGCCATCTCCCGCGCCGCGCGCTTCACCTCCTCCGGCACAGCGTCCTTCTCGGCCTGGGTCACCTGGGTCACCTGGTGCCCGGCGTCCAATCGGTACGGGCCGCCCTTCCCCCCGAGCCCCGCCGTGTCCCTGCCCCCTGCAGGAGAACGCCGGCGGTGCAGGACGTTAGACTCACCAGCACAAACCCAGGAGCCGAGGCCTGAGGCAGTATAGCACTGAAACTGCTGTCAACCAGGTGTGCTGCAGGTGTGCTAGGCAGCCAATAGCCTAGTGGCTAAGGTGCTTGACTGGGCCCTGGAAGGTTGGTGGTTCAAGCCTCAGTGTAGCCACAATAAGATCACTACAGCTGTTGGGCCCTTGAGCAAGGCCCCTAACCACCACATTGGTCCAGGGGGATTGGCCCCTGTTTAGTCTAATCAACTGTACGTCGCTTTAGTTAAAAAGCGCCAGCTAAATAACCAATGTAATGTGTTCTTGTCCAGGCCAAAATTAAACTGTGATATTTCGGGCCAATCCGCTGGTCTAACATCTGGCCCTCCTGGTGCAGCACATTTACATTTGGCAGATGCATTTGGCAGCACAAACATGAATCTGGATCTGGATCTATCGGAGCTGGACCAGAACCGGACCCAGACGCACCTGTGCCCCCGGCCCACTGATTCCCCCCCACGTGGGGGGCGTTGGTGGGGTCCATCTTGCCGTGTTTGGGGGCGCTGACGTCCTGCCCGCTCTCCTGTTCGATGGTGATCTGGGACAGAGACAGGAGGAGGATCATTACACCGTCGACACAAACCCACTCAGAAACATCACAACAAGGCCCCATTCAGATCACAGCTCTGAACCCAACACTGCCTGTCAGACGCCGCTGTTCTCCAGAGTGACGCCATGCAGAAACCCGGCAGAGACCCGGCAGAGACCCCAGATCAAAGAGCAGGAATTCCCCTGAGGGGACAGAACAGCCCCACTAGAGAGAGCGAGAACTCGTGCACACACACACCATACACAC
>NC_083776.1:5655938-5665869 GCF_963514075.1 Conger conger | reverse complement strand
TTTGATCTCCTTCCAGCTTGTCCCATATTGGCTGTTTCTTCTGTCTGGTTTCACTCTGGGTTTGCCTTTGTCAGTGGAGACTAGCTTTTTGAATTTGCTCATAATTTTGTGGATTGTGATAACCCCCTCCTTGGCTTTGCGCGTTTGACCTAATTTTGTTTGACTCAATTCTCGTCGAGCCCCTTCTGATTGGTTGGCGAATGGATTTGTGTTTGAACACTGACTCTGCGTCCCCGATTCGTTCACTTCAACCTCGACTCTTGTTTTGCCCCTCTGCTCACCGTACAGTGACTCCGGTTAGTTAAGAGTTCCCAGCTGGGTTACACGTCCTTCCATCAGGACAGTTTTGTGATTTTGCTTTGTTATTTTTCCTTTAGTATTTCTGAATGCGACTCTGGGTGGAAATGTAAATCTTTGTTGGGAGTTACTCAGACTCTTGGTCTCAGCCTGCAAGCTGGGCTTCAAAGCCGGCCTATGTCCAGTAAAGACCAGCAAAGACCAGCAAAAACCAGCAAAAACCAGTACAGTCCAGTAAAGATCAGTAAAGACCAGTAAAGACCAGTAAAGATCAGTAAAGACCAGTAAAGATCAGTAAAGACCAGCCGGGTTAGTTAGTGCTGCACAGACAGAGTTACTCATCTGTCTGCAGGATCATATCCACTACCAACTCCCCACTCCTTTCCCTCATCCCTCTCCCTGCTACGGTCTCACCTGAACCTCAGGGTCCTGGCCTTGGGGGGCTTCAGGTGTAAGGGGGGGGTTACCTGCAGGCTGTCCAGGATGATCCTGAGGGACTGCACCTGCCGACGCACCGCTTTGGAGAAACGCTCGTACGTAGAGGCGTCATATTCAGTCATCTGGATCTCCTTCAGTCTGCAAACCAGGCCAGAGAGGTGTGAGAGAGAGAGAGAGAGAGAGAGAGAGAGAGAGAGAGAGAGAGAAAGAGAGTGAGAGAGAGAGGGAGGGGGAGGGAGAGAGAGAGCTCCTTTACACATCTTTCCACTCAACGCTTTCACCCTCAAAGGTGCGGTTTGCTGTTTCTGATTTATGACTCTCCTCTGTCACTGTAATGGTTCGATTTAAAGCCTTATGTTAACAATACATACAGAACTACCAGTGTGACATTTCTGCTGACTGATTTCTGTAACCCTCTCTTATGCTTGTTGAAACACACTCTCAATACAGCCTTTCAGCTGGCAGTTTACCTGGGCACGGGTTCAGGTTTGTGCAGAGGCACGTATGGTACACACTACAGAGGAGAAGAGCCGTTGTTTTCTGTCGAGTGCGTGTGGGTCTGCAGATACACGTGTGAATGTGAGTGTGTGTGTGTGTGTGTGTGTGTGTACGTGCGTGCGTGTGTGTGTGTGAGTGTGTGTGTGTGAGTGTGTGTGACTGTGTGTGAGTGTGAGTGTGTGTGTGTGTGTGTGTGCGTGTGTGCGTGTGAGTGTGTGTGTGTGTGTGTACGTGCGTCTGCAGACGCACGTACGACAGTGGATGAGCCGTGAGTTGCAGGCAAGGCTCATGAATGTGGTATGACTTCCTGTCTGTCTCCTAGCGCATCGTCTCTGACACACTGATCTAAACCCGGAGAACAGTCTCACTGTGACTGGGACACGTGCTGAAACTCATGTCAGCCACACCACACTGGGGTTAACACTACCAGGAAATCCACCTGTGTGTGAGTGTGTGTGCGCGTGTGTGAGTGTGTGTGTGTGTGCGCACCAGTGTGTGTGAGAGAAAGCCAGAAAAAGCTGCATTTCCTTTCAGAATGCACAAAATACCAGGACACAAGAAAACATTTCTTTTGAAAAATTTTCACCATTTGACCTACTCTCTCAAATGACAGTAATCTACAAAAACGACCCTGTATACCGGGGAAGAAATCAGACTGTGTGGCACAGGCTTTGAGACATGTGGCCTCCTGTCACTAACTGAGGGACAACCAGCGAGACACCATCTCTGATATCTGTGCTGTTCGTAACTGACTGGAAACGATATCAAACTCAGAGGGAGTCAGCTTAACGACGGTTGCTTTAGAAATAAAAAAGGACCAGGACATAATTATTCATTCATCCATCCATCCATCCATCCATGATCTGAACCCGCTTATCCTGAACAGGGTCGCAGGGGGGCTGGAGCCTATCCCAGCATACATTGGGTGAAAGGCAGGAATAAACCCTGGACAGGTTGCCACAGGGTTGGAATAAACCTTGGACAGGTTGCACGCAGACACGGGGAGAACATGCAAACTCCACACACAGAGGCCCCGGCCGACCGGGATTCCAACCCAGGACTTCCTTGCTGTGAGGCGGCAGTGCTACCCACTGCACCACCCGTGCCGCCCTCAGGACACAATCACTTCCACAAAAAGTTTCCTTAATAGTTTCTACCGTATATTTTATTCCATGTTATTAATCATACATCTGATGCAACATTATTCATTGTTTCTTTGCAAATTTCTATGACAAAATTCTATATTGGCAGAGTCAAGATCGCCAATAAAGCCACTGTATTGAATTGAGACAGAAAGATACAGATTGTGTGAGAGAGAGAGAGAGAGGGAGGGAGGGAGAGGGATGAGAGAGGAGAGAGGGAGAGAAACAGAGAGAGAGAGGGATGAGAGGAGAGAGAGGGAAAGAAAGAGAGAGAGGGATGAGAGAGGAAAGAGAGAGGGAGAGAAAGAGAGAGAGAGGGATGAGAGAGGAAAGAGAGAGGGGGAAAAAGAATAGGTGAGGGACGCAGAAGACGGAGAGTCAGATTGGAGGATCAGAGAGGGAAGGGGGGAGAAAGAGAGAAAGGGAGCAATACAGAGGGGGGAAAGGGGGGGAGTGAGAGAGAGAGAGAGAGAGAGAGAGAGAGAGAGAGAGAGAGAGAGAGAGAGAGAGAGAGAGAGAGAGAGAGGCCTGCAGCAGGAAATAAGCAGCCCATCTGCAGGGAGAATCAGGAAACTAAACGAACCACAAAAACTCTGCTGCTGTCTCTTCATCCTTATCCTCCATCTACACCCCAGACAGGCCCAGAGAGGGGCTTCTGAAGAGCCAACATGGCAGCTGTTTCCCCCGCTTTCATCTCAAATCTGCAGCACGTTACAGCCACTTTAATATCATCACAATCAACCCGAATTGTATTTATTCTTGCAACACACTGTAATCTCCAGAACAGATCTGAACACATTTCAGGTTTTTTTCAGGTTCCCTGAGAGAACCAGATTCTTTTCCACTTTGTATTTTTGTGCGCGTATTTCTCAGGAATGTTTGTGTTCGGATGTGGACGTGAATGTCTTTCCCTGAAGGCTGATAAACACGGTCTTAACGGTGTTAACACGGAGATGTTCGCTGCTGTGGCTTTCGGTGATGTGACTGGGCACCTGACCTGACCTGGGCGTCCAAACACTTTTCTGCATTTGACTAAGCCTGCCTGGTGTATCGGAACAAATGAAATGATGGAACGGGAGGGGGCCGGAGAACAGAGGCTGTCTCTCAGCCCCGCCACGCTCACGGCCTGACCGGGCCCCTCTGAGGTCACGCCGCCAGCCCACAGCATCCCGCCGCGGGGAGGGGAGGGGCGGGGCCTCCGTGGGGCTCGGAGTCTCTCCACCCCTGCGTCTGAGCGCCGGGACAGCCGGTCAGAACGCAGCCCGTCAGGCGCCGGAACGTTCCGCGTGTTTCAGGACTGGAGGGCGTCGAATCGCCAGCGCACTCCAGCGCCGCCATCGCACACAGGTCACGCACACACACAGCTGCTCGCTGCATTCCAACTGCGTACTCGTACGCCAACGGTCTCCCTCATTCACTTCTCGCCTTTCTTTATTTAACTATATGAAAAAAGCCAAATTTGCAGTAAGTCATCGGGGGGAACATGCTGGGTAGAGACGTGCATGCTGGGTAGAGACGTGAATGCCGGGTAGAGAGGTGTATGCTGGGTAGAGAGATGCATGCTGGGTAGAGAGGTGTATGCTGGGTAGAGGGGTGGGGTGTATGCTGGGTAGAGTGGTGCATGCTGGGTAGAGACGTGCATGCCGGGTAGAGAGGGGCATGCTGGGTAGAGAGGTGTATGCTGGGTAGAGGGGTGGGGTGTATGCTGGGTAGAGTGGTGCATGCTGGGTAGAGAGGTGTATGCTGGGTAGAGGGGTGGGGTGTATGCTGGGTAGAGTGGTGCATGCTGGGTAGAGACGTGCATGCCGGGTAGAGAGGGGCATGCTGGGTAGAGGGGAGGGGTGTATGTTGGGTAGAGAGGGGCATGCTGGGTAGAGAGGGGCATGCTGGGATACCTCTCTTTGAAGGCCTTCTCCGCCATCTCCCGCGCCGCGCGCTTCACCTCCTCCGGCACAGCGTCCTTCTCGGCCTGGGTCACCTGGGTCACCTGGTGCCCGGCGTCCAATCGGTACGGGCCGCCCTTCCCCCCGAGCCCCGCCGTGTCCCTGCCCCCTGCAGGAGAACGCCGGCGGTGCAGGACGTTAGACTCACCAGCACAAACCCAGGAGCCGCCAGCTGAGGCAGTATAGCACTGAAACTGCTGTCAACCAGGTGTGCTGCAGGTGTGCTAGGCTGCCAATAGCTTAGTGGCTAAGGTGCTAGACTGGGCCCTGGAAGATTGGTGGTTCAATCCCCAGTGTAGCCACAATAAGATCAGCACAGCTGTTGGGCCCTTGAGCAAGGCCCCTAACCACGACATTGGTCCAGGGGGGATTGGCCCCTGTTTAGTCTAATCAACTGTACGTCGCTTTAGTTAAAAAGCGTCAGCTAAATAACCAATGTAATGTGTTCTTGTCCAGGCCAAAATTAAACTGTGATATTTCGGGCCAATCCGCTGGTCTAACATCTGGCCCTCCTGGTGCAGCACATTTACATTTGGCAGATGCATTTGGCAGCACAAACATGAATCTGGATCTGGATCTATCGGAGCTGGACCAGAACCGGACCCAGACGCACCTGTGCCCCCGGCCCACTGATTCCCCCCCACGTGGGGGGCGTTGGTGGGGTCCATCTTGCCGTGTTTGGGGGCGCTGACGTCCTGCCCGCTCTCCTGTTCGATGGTGATCTGGGACAGAGACAGGAGGAGGATCATTACACCGTCGACACAAACCCACTCAGAAACATCACAACAAGGCCCCATTCAGATCACAGCTCTGAACCCAACACTGGCCCAACTCCACTGCCTGTCAGACGCCGCTGTTCTCCAGAGTGACGCCATGCAGAAACCCGGCAGAAACCCCAGATCAAAGAGCAGGAATTCCCCTGAGGGGACAGAACAGCCCCACTAGAGAGAGCGAGAACTCGCACACACACACACACACACCATACACACATGTACACACACACGCACGCGCACCATACACCAAACACACACGTACACACGCACGCACACACACACACACACACACCATACACCAAACACACACGTACATACACACGCACGCACACACACACACCATACACCAAACACACACGTACGCACGCACACGCACACACACTCCTGCTCACATGCACACGCACACACACATGCACACACATGCGCAGAGCCATACACACACACACACACACACAGACAGAGCCGTACACACACACACACACACACACACACACAGACAGTGTGTTTAAGGACTGCACACTCACACACACTCACACACACTCACACACACTCACACACACATACATACATACAGACACACAGACACACAGACACACAGAGCCGTACACACACAAGAAGAACACAGACTCCAGTGAGAACTTCTCATCTACCCGATTCAACCTTAAACTTTCTATTAAACTACAACAACACAATAAAGGCGTGGAGTGTTAAATCTTTGAGCGGAGAAGAGGTCCTTTTCCATCTCCAGCAGTACCAGTGCACTGAACCCATCAGGTTCATTTCAGAGGAAATGCCACAGCCGGTCTGGTTCAAGCCCTCCTCTCCTTCATTCAGTCTAATTTCGTCTCACACAGACTTTTTACAGATCCTGTCTCTAGTAATGGTCACCATAATAAATAAATTAGAACGTTAAAAAATACAGTATTTTATGCATTATTTAAAAACTGGAGTGCTCAGTTTTAGCCCAGCCCAACTTCACCTCACGTACAAGTTGAAAAACACAAACATTTGAACTTGAGGTCATAAATCCCAACAAACTGCCCGTCAATCACGCTGTCAACCCCAGCGCTAGTTCCTCAGCGCCCTCAGGAGGGATTAACCAATCAGCACCAGCCCTGGGGCTAAGCACCACTCACAGCCAATCACAGCCCCTGTCAGTGCTGCTATCTCAGTTATGAGGTCACGGAGCTGAAACCCTCAGGGTTCCGGGGGTCAAGTGCCTGACCTCTGACCCCAGCCTCACACTCTGTCACTCAGCAGAGACAGGGGGAATTCAGAGCGCTGTGTAAAACGCTAGATCAGCACAGATAGCAAAGATCTGAGGCCTTTTTTAGGGATACCTGCTTATGGGGTCAAAGTTTTGCGTCAAGTGATGGTTTTCATTAGTAGCTATCGCTGCATTGCGTATATTGAAAAAATGGAGAACTACTACATTACATTTTATTTAGCAGACACTTTCATCCAAAGCGACGTACAAAAAAGTGCATACCGAAGGTCATTAGAAAAAAAACAGTCAGCTCAGAAACACACTGCAACTTCACGAAGAAACACACAGCCTTGGACATTAAGTCGAATACACAAGGTAAATAATGCAATCCAAAGGTATTAAGGTCAGGAACTACAGTACCAAAATGAAAACAAATTCAACTGCAACAATCCTAGATTCAAGTACAAAATACAACAAGGGGTTAAGCAATTCACATTGGTAAACAAACACATGAGTGTGTTATACTGAGTGTGTTATAGGGGCAAGAGAACCGGTCCGTTTGTTGCACCTTTCAGTGAAGCATCTAATCCGAAGGATTGAATGACTTGAGCTGCTTTGTTTATTGTGCAAATATCAGTTCTGTAAAGTTCCTTTCAGTACAGACTCTAACCCCGCACGTTCCTCTAAGCTGTGACCTCACAGCCCCGGAGGTCAGATTAGGTTGTGAGAGCCACTGACACTCACATCCTTTAATTTCCGCGGGGTAACGAGCCAAATATCGGCATCCCATGTGACGTGGAGCTGGTTCAAGCCAGGGCTCCAACACAGCAGAACCTCTCTCACTGTTCATCTACTGAGGCCCTCTCACACAACCACAACCCCCAAACCACTGTTCCATCTACTCACACAACCACAACCCCCAAACCACTGTTCATCCACTCACACAACCCCCAAACCACTGTTCATCCACTCACACAACCACAACCCCCAAACCACTGTTCATCCACTCACACAACCACAACCCCCACACTGGTCTCTGCGGCTGGCCGCTCAGTGTCCCCGTGTAGGGGTCAGAGAGAGGCCCAAGAGCAGGGGAGCTTCAACCGTCACGCTGTTCTTCCCCTGACCGCATGGCACGGTTCAGGGGCCGCAATCGACCGTGTTCGGCCGAGGCGTGGAGTCCGGGTGGAATCCGGGGAATGTGTTAGTCCTGCCCCCCCCCCGGTGGACAGGAGTGTTACATCATCGGAGCGTAAACACAGCACCGCCCGTCCATCACAGCCCCAGAGGCCTGAGACCCGCTGAGCCTCACACTGCCGTCTGAATGTGTGTGTGTGTGTGTGTGTGTCTACAGCCCTGTGTGTGTGTGTGTGTGTGTGTGTGTGTGCTGCTCTGTGTGTGTGTGTGAGTACTGCTCTGTGTGTGTGTGTGCTGCTGTGTGTGTGTCTGTCTGTGTGTGTGTGTGTGTGTGTGTGTGTGTGCGTGTCTACAGCCCTGTGTGTGTCAAGCGTGAATCAGGCTTAAGACCCTAAGCACAGCCCTCTGATCGCAGCGAGTGTAAAGACGCTGATATCAGCCCCCCAGCCCCACCTACAGGCTGTCCCAGTGATGTACCTTAGCCACTAGGCTACAGGCTGTCCCAGTGATGTACCTTAGCCACTAGGCTACAGGCTGTCCCAGTGATGTACCTTAGCCACTAGGCTACAGGCTGCCCCAGTCATGTACCTTAGCCACTAGGCTACAGGCTGTCCCAGTGATGTACCTTAGCCACTAGGCTACAGGCTGCCCCAGTCATGTACCTTAGCCACTAGGCTACAGGCTGCCCCAGTCACGTAACTTAGCCACTAGGCTACAGGCCGCCCCAGTCATGTACCTTAGCCACTAGGCTACAGGCTGCCCCAGTCATGTACCTTAGCCACTAGGCTACAGGCTGCCCCAGTCACGTAACTTAGCCACTAGGCTACAGGCCGCCCCAGTCATGTACCTTAGCCACTAGGCTACAGGCTGCCCCAGTCATGTACCTTAGCCACTAGGCTACAGGCTGCCCCAGTCATGTACCTTAGCTACTAGGCTACATGCTGCCCCAGTCATGTACCTTAGCCACTAGGCTACAGGCCGCCCCAGTCATGTACCTTAGCCACTAGGCTACAGGCCGCCCCAGTCATGTACCTTAGCCACTAGGCTACAGGCCGCCCCAGTCATGTACCTTAGCCACTAGGCTACAGGCCGCCCCAGTCATGTACCTTAGACACTAGGTTACAGGCTGCCCCAGTCATGTACCTTAGACACTAGGCTACAGGCTGCCCCAGTCATGTACCTTAGCTACTAGGCTACAGGCTGCCCCAGTCATGTACCTTAGCCACTAGGCTACAGGCTGCCCCAGTCATGTACCTTAGCCACTAGGCTACAGGCTGCCCCAGTCATGTACCTTAGCTACTAGGCTACAGGCTGCCCCAGTCATGTACCTTAGCCACTAGGCTACAGGCTACCCCAGTCATGTACCTTAGCCACTAGGCTACAGGCCGCCCCAGTCATGTACCTTAGCCACTAGGCTACAGGCCGCCCCAGTCATGTACCTTAGACACTAGGCTACAGGCTGCCCCAGTCATGTACCTTAGCCACTAGGCTACAGGCTGCCCCAGTCATATACCTTAGCCACTAGGCTACAGGCTGCCCCAGTCATGTACCTTAGCCACTAGGCTACAGGCTGCGCCAGTCATGTACCTTAGCCACTAGGCTACAGGCTGCCCCAGTCATGTACCTTAGCCACTAGGCTACAGGCTGCCCCAGTCATGCACCTTAGCCAATAGGCTACAGGCTGCCCCAGTCATGTACCTTAGCCACTAGGCTACAGGCTGCCCCAGTCATGTACCTTAGCCACTAGGCTACAGGCTGCCCCAGTCATGTACCTTAGCTACTAGGCTACAGGCTGCCCCAGTCATGTACCTTAGCCACTAGGCTACAGGCTGCCCCAGTCATGTACCTTAGCCACTAGGCTACAGGCTGCCCCAGTCATGTACCTTAGCCACTAGGCTACAGGCTGCCCCAGTCATGTACCTTAGCCACTAGGCTACAGGCTGCCCCAGTCATGTACCTTAGCTACTAGGCTACAGGCTGCCCCAGTCATGAACCTTAGCCAATAGGCTACAGGCTACCCCAGTCATGTACCTTAGCCACGAGGCTACAGGCTGCCCATAGGTGAACCCTGAACCGTGACACAGGAGCACTGATGTGACGGCTGAACTGTAAACTGTCAGCAGTGAGAAATGCGCTGAGCGAGCTCTTCACTCTGTGCTGACCCCGGCTGCTTCAGTCGGGATCACTCCTACACGTGAACAGGAATCTGTACGTGGGGTGATTTCTCATTGAAGAGAGGGAGAGGGCGAGAGAGAGGGGGGGAGGGAGAGGGAGGGAGAGGGAGAGAGAGAGAGAGAGAGAGGGAGAGAGGGAGAGAGAGAGAGAGAGGGAGAGAGAGAGAGGGAGAGAGCACTTTTGTAACCTGAGGGCGGTTTGATGGAGCTGTGGAACTTTCCTGAGCAGGAGCAGAGGGAGCAGAGGGAGTAGGGTGTGTGGGACCCTGGTCGCGTGTGCTCGTGTCCCGTCGCCATGGCAGCCGGCCCTGTCTGCACAGCA
>NC_083776.1:5638438-5650938 GCF_963514075.1 Conger conger | reverse complement strand
TTAACATCACCGACCTGCACTGGCCGCCCGTCCTCCGCCCCGATCATGTTCCTCCACTCCAGCAGGGAGCGCTGCAGGCTGTCCAGGCCCGTCTCCCACAGACGCACGTACCCCCCCATGTCCACCGTCACCACCCCCGCGGCGCCCAGCGGGGCCAGGACCACGTCCGTGTCCGACACCTTCGACAGCCAGTTGGTGTACGGAGACACACTCGCAGACCTGGGGTCAAAGGGCAAACACAACACCAACACTGCGGTCAGTCAGAGGAATGATAGAGCGGCACCAATCAGGAATCAGAGAAACGGCATGAGCGGGACCAATCAGGGATCAGCTAGAGAAGGGCTAGAGCTGAACCAATCAGGAATCAGAGAAACGCCTCTAACGGGACCAATCAGGGATCAGAGAAACAGCTTGAGTGGGACCAATCAGGGATCAGCTAGAGAAGGGCTAGAGCTGAACCAATCAGGGATCAGAGAAACGCCTCTAACGGGACCAATCAGGGATCAGAGAAACAGCTTGAGTGGGACCAATCAGGGATCAGCTAGAGAAGGGCTAGAGCTGAACCAATCAGGAATCAGAGAAACGCCTCTAACGGGACCAATCAGGGATCAGAGAAACAGCTCGAGTGGGACCAATCAGGGATCAGCTAGAGAAGGGCTAGAGCTGAACCAATCAGGAATCAGAGAAACGGCTAGAGCTGAACCAATCAGGAATCAGAGAAACGCCTCTAACGGGACCAATCAGGGATCAGAGAAACAGCTCGAGTGGGACCAATCAGGGATCAGCTAGAGAACGGCTAGAGCTGAACCAATCAAGAATCAGAGAAACGCCTCTAACGGGACCAATCAGGGATCAGAGAAACAGCTCGAGCGGGACCAATCAGGGATCAGCCAGAGAACAGCTAGAGATAAACCAACCAGGGACCAGAGAAAAGCTAGAGCTGAACAAATCAGGAGGAATTAGTCACAGTACAGCAATAAATGCAACAACAGCCAGAACACTTGGTCAAAATGAGCGGAGAAAGTCAGAGTACTTGCTTCTGTGATATGAAGTAGACAGAGCGAAACCATCTTTGGCAGGGATTTATTGGCGGGGAGTCGATTTGACTGCTGTTAAATGAGGAGGGGGGAAGTATGCGCAAATCGAGCAAAAGGTGGATGTCAGCTTGAGTCCCATTAGTTTATTTATCAGAGCAATGGTCTTCAGACCATTTGACAGTGTTAATTATTAAGCTCGTGAGAGAGTGACTGATCCCTGAACAAACAGCTGTAATAGCTCATTTTCACCTCTAAGGGGAAGCAGAGGGCCACTGTGGTCTGACTTCAGTACCACAGTGTGTTGTCCGGGGGCTCACGTACGACTAAACACACTCAAGCAAAAGGCCAAAGTACAGGTCCTTCTGCGAGAGGTTCTTCAGGCAGAACTTGCAGAAAACTACAGTGTTATTGTGAGTGATGATAAGAAATCACAAGGTATAAAGCTTACAGCATAACTGCTTGGGGACGTGTTACTGCGTTTACCTGGGGACGTGTTAGTGGGTTTACCTGGGGACGTGTCAGTGTGTTTACCTGAGGACATGTTATTTACCTGGGCACGTGTTAGTGGGTTTACCTGGGGACGTGTTATTTACCTGGGGACGTGTCAGTGTGTTTACATGGGGACATGTTATTTACCTGGGGACGTGTCAGTGTGTTTACCTGGGGACATGTTATTTACCTGGGCACGTGTTAGTGGGTTTACCTGGGGACGTGTTATTTACCTGGGCACGTGTTAGTGGGTTTACCTGGGGACATGTTATTTACCTGGGGACGTGTCAGTGCATTTTCCAGGGGACATGTTATTTACCTGGGGACGTATCAGTGTGTTTACATGGGGACGTGTTATTTACCTGGGGACGTGTTAGTGGGTTTACCTGGGGACGTGTTATTTACCTGGGGACGTGTCAGTGTGTTTACATGGGGACATGTTATTTATCTGGGGACGTGTTAGTGCGTTATTGACGTGTTATTTACCTGGGGACGGGAATGTATTTGACCTTCTTGGAGCTGAGGTCGGTCACCTCCAGGTAGGCTGCTGTCATGGGAGGAGTGACGTCTGTGGAGACAGGGAGGAGTAACGGTTAGAGAACTGGATCTAAAGGACAAATGTTTGATTCCCCTGTAGGACACAGCTGTTGTACCGTGGAGAACATAACCAAACGTACGTTCAAGACAGCAAAAAAAATCATCATCCCAGCTAGCTGATTAGCCGCTTACATTATATATTTTTTTCGAGGTACAAACAAATATTACATTTATCAAAGTGTATTGTAACTCTTTTGTTCTGCAGCATCCCAGTCAACAGCCATATTTTTTCGCCACATACTACCTTTTCAAACTGTTCGCTAACATTTGTGGCACACAGAAAAGAAATATTTTGGCAAAAGTTACTTAAAAAAGTCTGAACTGCTTCAGAGCTCTGTGGTGATTGGCTGAGGCTCTAACCTTTGGGGTAGATATCAGCCAATGGCACGTCCCCAGGCGGCAGGGCTCGTACGACCTGATTGGCTCCCAGGAGACTCACGCAGTTGACCCTCTTGGGCGGTCCCGCGCGGTGCTTTCCGCCGAAGAACACGTCGCTGCCCTTTCCCCCACAGAGCGGAGACTTCCTGAGGAAGCTGTACACCTCGTTGGGCGACTGGGAGGAACACAGGTGAACAGGTGTAACGGCCCATTTCGACAACACGTCCCTTACCTTGCCTACCACTGAAAGCAAAGTACTGACCCAATAATTACATACGTAGCTGTAAATACTAGGTGATTAGCAGGCTATAAAATAAAGCATAACTGAATGAACTTCACTATCACAACCTATCCTGACCCCCTGAACCTTGCCCTCTGAACTCTGTCAGGATGCTGAGCACATCTGGCCCTCAAATCAAAATCTGGCCTGGTTTTCTTTTCTCCCAGTTGATCAACTGAAGAATTAGTGCTACTGATTGGCCAGACTGGCTTCACAACTGACTCCCAGGTAAAGGGAGGGTGGATACACCTGACTCCCAGGTAAAGGGAGGGTGGAGACATTTACATTTACATTTACATTTTAGTCATTTGGCAGACGCTTTTAATCCAAAGCGACTTACAAGTGCATAGGTTCTACCACAAGTCAAAGCATCACATCCAGAACTAGGAAAATACACCTGGACTGCTGTTCTAAACATATAGTCGTCATCATAAGTGCAATTTTTTTTTTTTTTGCTGTCCTGACAGTGGTAGGCAAGTCATTCCACCACTGAGGAACCAGAACGGAAAACAGGCGTGAACGTGCAGCTCGACCGCCAGGTGCCCGTAGAGAGGGAACCGTAAGGCGACCAGAGCTGGCAGACCGGAGTGGTCTAGCTGGGGAGTAGGGAGTGATCAGGGATTGTATGTAATGTGGGGCAGTCCCCTTAGCAGCCTGAAATGCCAACACTAGGGCCTTGAATCGGATGCGTGCGGCAATAGGAAGCCAGTGGAGGCCAATGAGAAGCGGGGTGACATGAGCCGACCTGGGTGGGAGACACCTGACTCCTAGGTAAAGGGAGGGTGAACACACCTGACTCCCAGGTAAAGGGAGGGTGAACACACCTGACTCCCAGGTAAAGGGAGGGTGAACACACCTGACTCCCAGGTAAAGAGAGGGTGGAATACCGGCCATTCTTGCACCTTGATTCCATGATTTGATTTGACTGCAGAAAGCATTTCTCCAAACATTACAGGGCAGCTACTAGTTTTTACGGCAAAATGATATTATTTCATACATTCTGAAATAATGGCATAGATTATAAATAGGATCTTTCAATAAAGTAGGTTAAATTGCATTTGGCGCTCTTATCCAGAGCGACATACAGTTGATTAGACTAAGAAAGGAGACAATCCTCCCCTGGAGCAATGCAGGGTTAAGGGCCTTGCTCAAGGGCCCAACGGCTGTGCGGATCTCTTTGAGGCCACACCGGGGATCGAACCACTGACCTCGTCGGCCCCAGTCATGTACCTTAACCGCTACGCTACAGGCCGCGTTTACAGCTTTAAAAAAGTGATCTGGAGTGTAATGACCCTTTAACGCACTCTGGAGACTCAGGCATTTCGCAGAACCCGTAACCCCGTGCCTGAAAGCTTGATGTCCTGATTACAGCAGAGATCTGGCAGTGTACATCATGCGCTGTTGATTCCGAGGCAGCGTCCGTGTAAACGCACTGGAATACCTGACATGCTGAAACGGGAGAACGGCCCGGAATATCTGCGCTAAAGAGGGCAGCTGCCGACAGAGTAAGAATAACAAACTTCTCCCCGTTTACAGAGAGGACGCGCAACACGGAGAGCGGTTCTGCAACATTCTTTCCACATTAAAATAGAGAATTAGGAGAAACGGCACCAAGAATTTCTGAACAGAAACCGATCGCTGAAAAAGCAGCAATGGAGTACCTTATTTATCTCATCTTGATAGCGAAGTCACAACACAACAGTCTCGGCAACGCTGCTACCTTATTTATCTCATCTTGATAGCGAAGTCACAACACAACACAGAATGAAGCCTCGTGGTTAAGGCACGTGACTGGGACTGAGCTGCCTATGTTTGCAGCAAACGGTTACAGTTGAGCGACTTTCAACGAACATTCCCTTTCGCTCGACACCAACGGCTTAATACAAATGGGTGCGAGTTACAGGGCAGGCCTGTAGCGTAGTGGTTAAGGTAGATGACTGGGACCCACAAGGTTGCTGGTTCAAGCCCCGGTGTAGCCACAATAAGGCCCTTAACCCCGCAGTGCTCCAGGGGGAGGATTGTCCCCTGCGTAGTCTAATGAACTGTAAGTCTCTCTGGATAAAAGCGTCAGCTAAATGACGAATGCGTTACTCATTCACTCCACACCCTCACTCACCATCAGGTCGGGGAAGCCCACCACCAGCGTGGCGTAGGAGTCGGGGTCCGACACCACGCGATTGGGCGAAACGATCTTCTGCCCCAGAGCGGCGCTGAGGTTCTCCGAGGACAGCTGCTCGCTGGACACGCCCTGCGGGACGGACGCGCCGCCTCCTGCTGGGGGGGGGGGGGGGGAGTTTTAAAAAGCACTTCCGCTAACAGCCCCGTCGGCGTCAATCACACGGGGGAGCGTGAGGCCGCATGCTAATGATGCTAATGTAGCCTGGGCTGACCCCGGCCAGACGTCTCACACCTTTAAAATGGCCGCCCTGGGGCGACAGGGATGGTAAAATGGCCGCCCTGGGGCGACAGGGATGGTAAAATGGCCACCCTGGGGCGAGGCTGATGGATCTTTTTTTTCAGCCGGGCTGTAATTCAGCCGGGAGGCGTGACTCGATGACATCTGAAGCCTGTGATACGGTGACGCGCTGGTTTGAGTTTGAGTTCTCGGCAGGTGCTGCGTGTACGTGGCCCGATCGGCACGTTTCGGCGCAGGAGGACAGGGGGCGGGAGACAGAGGGGACGCAGCGTGAGGTCAGAGGTCACGCCTGGCCGACGGCTGACATCAGCCCTCCTCACGTGCGTTTACACAGCCCTCAGAAACGTGGCGTTACGAAGACGGTCTGCACAAACACGCGGATCGGTCTCCTTGTTTCATACATGTGGTGGTAAACAAGGGTCTGAAGCTTCAGACAGGAAATAAACGTTGATGGTGGGGAGGTGGGCAGTTCTGATTGGATGGTGGACGTGGTGGGCAGTTCTGATTGGATGGTGGAGTGGGGGGCAGTTCCGATTGGATGGCGGGGTGGTGGGCAGTTCTGATTGGATGGTGGAGTGGGGGGCAGTTCCGATTGGATGGTGGAGTGGGGGGCAGTTCCGATTGGATGGCGGGGTGGTGGGCAGTTCTGATTGGATGGTGGACGTGGTGGGCAGTTCTGATTGGATGGTGGAGTGGGGGGCAGTTCCGATTGGATGGCGGGGTGGTGGGCAGTTCAGATTGGATGGTGTAGTCGAGGTCAGTTCTGATTGGGTGGTGTAGTGGGGGTCAGTTCCGATTTGGTGACAGGAGCTGTGGAGGAACTGGTACAATTTGCTGATGGAATCAGGGCCGTACTGATTGGATGGTGCAGATGATGATGTCACAGTCACTGCTCTCTGATTGACCGATGTGTCTGCAGATAAGCTGCTCTGGTTGGATGATGCAGTAACAGCCACACCCGCACCCGCACGCGCACGCGCACGCGCACGCGCACGCGCACGCGCACGCGCACACGCACACGCACACGCACACGCACACGCACACTCACACTCACACTCACACTCACACTCACACTCACACTCACACTCACACTCACACTCACACTGCTGTGAGACGTCCCAGACCAGAGGGGCAGGTGAACACCTTTACCTGAGCTCATCCCAAACCCTGTGCTGACCGCGTCCTCGCTGATCGCGTGCAGCTGACATATCCCAGAATCCTCTGCTCCCATGTGCATGGGCTTGGTCAGCAGGTACTTCCTGTGGACAGAAGAGGAGCTCACGTTTACACTTCAGTTAGGCATTCAGCAGAGCCACTGAGATTATTATTACCATTTTATTACAATGGTCATACTGCCGGATGTTTTGGCCGAAGGTTCAACATCTCGCCCGGGAGAGGCAGTGCCCAGCTGGATTGAACCCGCAACCCTTGAGTTACCCATCATACCCGGCAACCCTGGTCCTGGAGATTCGCAGGGTGTGGCTGGTTTTTGTTTTTTTCACCTTAAAAATCAGCAACCGATTCAAACCCAGGAAATCAGGTCAGGCGAGTTAACCGTGCGATCAACTGCTTTCATTGATCAGTTAAGTGCAGAGTAACAACGAAACCCAGCACGCCCTGCGGCTCTCTTGGACCCGGGCTACTGAGCCCCTGTACTAGCCCACCACCCTCTGACACAGGCAGGAACAGTGGTGCACAGACACGACTGAAAATCATCCTCACAGGACTCATGTCAAGCGGACATCCCAGGCTGCATCTGGCCCCGGGGCATGACAGAAAGAGTCTGTTTTGAAAAGTTAATTTTTCAGTTTCAGTTTCAAACTGGAGAGTCCAGCTGACTGCGGGCGGGCGAGTGGTTTCTAAAGTGATGTCATCCTGATGGATGCGTTCCCGCGGTTACGGCTCACCCCCTCTGAGGTCGTCCAATCGCGCTAATGCATACAGTCAGGGCCTGACGAGTGGCTGACAGGAGCCCACGGGCCGCTGTTCTCAGATCAGTTCAGTATGGGGCTCTCTCTGACGAGTGGCCGACAGGAGAACCACGGGCCGCTGTTCTGTTGTTCTGTTTGCTGTTCTCAAGTCAGTTCAATATGGGGCTCTCTCTCTAGGTAGTATGCTGGACTCTCTCAAAGTTTCCTTTGGAATAGGATCAAATCACACTTTTAGCACACGATTTCTATTGTAACCGGTGCCGATTAAAAGCCCAAAATTCAATTCAATTCACAGGAGACACAAAGACGCTTCACAGAGTAACAGACGGGAAGGAGAAAAAGGATATCAGCCCTGAGCCCCCAAAATGTGGAAGGAAGGAAGGCGGAGAGAGATGGGGGGAGAGAGACAGCAGGAGAGATGGGGAGAGAGGGAGAGAGAGGGGCAGAGAGAGATGGGGGGAGAGAGACAGCAGGAGAAATGGGGAGAGAGAGCAGGACAGAGAGGTGCCACAGTGTTTATGAACAGCGTTAGCTGCACAGGCATTGTGCACAGAAAGCTTGCATCACCGGTTGGTCGGTTCTGAAGGAAGGAGTGGTGAAGGAGTGGTAAAGGAATGATAAAGGAGGGGTGAAGGAGGGGTGAAGGAGCGATCTAGGACGGATAAAGGTGGACGTACTTGTTGGTCTCGCTCTCGACCAGCAGCCAGCGGTCCTCGGCCACCAGGAAGACGGACTGGAGGCTGATGGGAAGGGAGATGGTGTGGACCTGGCCCTCCAGCACGTCCAGGACATCCAGCTGGGTACTGTCCAATCAGGAGAGAGCATGTGAGAACCAAACAGAACTGACTTGCGCACACATACACATACACGCGAAAGCGCGCACACACACACACACACACACACACACACACACACACACACACACACACGCGCACGCACGCACGCACGGACACGCAGTCTCACACACACACAAAATACATATGCAAGCACACACATGCAAATGGCGCCACACACACACGCACACGGTTTTGACGAAAGGGGTCCAAACTCACCCTCTCTCTTTGTAAAACAGGAGCCAGTTCTTATGAGAGAATTCCCTGCACAATCTGTAGCTCTCCTAACCCAGAAAAACAAACACAAACACAAATATAATATCACAGTGAGCGCCACATATCTGCAGATCATAAGGAACCTGGTATCAGGGCCAATCACAGGAGCCAGAGGGACTGTGAGTGATAAAGGCCCCTCGTGTTTTCCTGTGAAACAACTGCCCACCCCCCTCACCCAATCAGAACTGCCCACCTCCCATTCAACCAACCGCAATTTCCCATCACCCATTCAACCAATCAGAACTGCCCACAACCACCTCACCCAATCCGATCGTGAGCATTGTGAGTTGCTCTGGATAGAACTGTCAGCTAAATAACTGTCAGGTAATGTAATGGTGTAATGTAATGATGTGATGTGTGTGCCCCACCTGGCTCTCCTTGTTGTTCCACCAGCCGGAGCTCCTCCTGGGGGGGGTCGCCTGCTCCTTCTCAGGGGACAGCAGGAGCCTGCGCACCGCCCCTGTGACCAGGTCCAGGTGCAGAACCGTGTTACTCTGGAGAGAGAGAGGGAGGTGGGGGGGGAGAGGGAGAGAGGGGGGTAGAGAGACAGCAGGAGAGAGGGGGGAGAAAGGGAGGGGGAGGGAGAGAGTGAGAGGGAGAGGGGGGAGAGGGAGAGAGAGGGGCGGAGAGAGATGGGGGGAGAGAGACAGCAGGAGAGATGGGGAGAGAGGGAGAGAGAGGGGCGGAGAGAGATGGGGGGAGAGAGACAGCAGGAGAGATGGGGAGAGAGGGAGAGAGAGGGGCAGAGAGAGATGGGGGGAGAGAGACAGCAGGAGAAATGGGGAGAGAGAGCAGGACAGAGAGGTGCCACAGTGTTTATGAACAGCGTTAGCTGCACAGGCATTGTGCACAGAAAGCTTGCATCACCGGTTGGTCGGTTCTGAAGTTGTGTTCGCCGGTTAGTCAGGGCTGCGGGTGTTCAGGTTTGATTGGCGGTTTCTCTCCGCCGGGAGGGCCACAGCCGTCGGACGACCCAGCTCGCAATGTCCGAGACTCCCATCTTCACGCGAAAGTAATAAACGATCTCCCCCACCGTCCTCGTTTGTTTCCATGGCGGTATTTTTAGAAGTTTCCCCGTCCCGCTTACATAACGCGCCACAGCTGGTCCTCACGGAGATTAGATCCAGTTTTTAATCTGTTCTGCGTTTGCTCTTCGGTTCCGTGGCCTGATAGGGTAAGTGAGGGTCTGAGGCACTGGCGGGTTGGCGGTAAGTAAGCGTGTCGTCCGTGGTGACACATCGCAGTCCGCCGCGCAGTTCCCGCCCTGACCACAGGGGGCGCTGTTTATTGTGATACTGCTCTGGAGAGCTTACCCTCAGCACCTCACTCTCCCCTGGGAAAGGTCTTTCTGGGGCAACTCGACAAACGAAAGTTACGGATGAAAAATCACAAACCCGATGATGTCACCAACTTCAGCATGAATTTCTGCCAGATCAGTCATGTGACTGCCCCCATTTCTAGCCACCATTATGCCAGCCAAACCCAAGGAAAAATGTTGAGTGACTGACCTGAGCAGCCCAACAAGCTTGTAAAGATCTGATGTACCTGTGATGGATGAACATCAGCCATAAGGCTGCTTTACAGATACGGCAAATGGTGCAGTGCATTATGGGCCGGTTTCACAGATTTTTGTTCATTCAAAATTTAATGCAATCTAGAACTAGACTTAATCCCTGTTTTAGGGCTGTATACGGGCGCAATGGCCAGCACTATTGCCTCGCAAGAAAGAGGTTCTGGATTTGAATCCCGGCCTGGATCCTCTCTCTGTGGAGTTTGCATGTTCTCCCCGTGTCTGTGTAGGTTTACTCCGGTTTCCTCCCACACTCAAAGACATGCATGTCAGGTTAAGAGTACTCCTGCTGTTGCCCTTGACCAAGGCTCTGGCCTCAGAACTGGAGTTGGTCCCCCGGGTGCTGCACTCTGGCTGCCCACTGCTCCTAAGTAACTAGGATGGGTCAAACGCAGAGGACACATTACCCCACGTGGTTCAATTAAGGATATCGTCTAAAGGTTGTTGCGCCTGTGGAGAGGGACCTCACCTGCTCCTCGTGCAGGACCACCTGGTCGTCGAGCGGGTGTCCAAGCGGAGCTATGGTAACGCAGGGCTGCCAGACGCCGCTGTAGGTCCGGGGGAAGATGTCGTACAGCTCCAGGCAGTGCTGGACGTCTCCGCGCTCACGCGTCGCGTACAGACACACCGGGTTGCACGTCGCCACGTAGATCGCGTCTGAAATCACGAAACACGGCCAGCGCTTTAGCCCGGTAAGCAGATATCCGTTTAAGCCAATTACCATATCTCCGGTTAATCCCACTTAGAAGATATCAGTTTTATCTGCACACAGAAAACAAGTTGAAAACAAATTACAGATAAGTCATTAATCAGCCAGCTGCCATTGTTAGAGCCAACTCGCATCCATTTGTATAAAAATGCCGTTGGTGTCGAGTGAAATGGAATGTTCATTTAAAATCGCTCAACAGTAACCCTTTGCTGCAAACAAAGTTTGCTGTCTTGAACGCACATCTGATTGGTGCCAGCCAGCAGACAGACGGACAGACAGACGGACAGACGGACAGGCAGGCAGCCGCCCCGGGCCCTTTGGTGTACCTTTGGCAGTGGCGACATCGCAGATGATGTTGACCTCGCTGATGGGGATCTGCCAGTGGGCCTGCTCCTCTGTGAAGCTCATGGCTCTTGATTCGTGTCTCTCTATGGGATAGCCCTGGACCCGCAGGAACACAGGACCCTGAAACACACAGCAGCCCGTTAGCACGTTAGCCGTGGACCCTGAAACACACAGCAGCCCGTTAGCACGTTAGCCTTGGACCCGCGGGAACACTGAATGCAGAAACACAGAGCACGCCGTTAGCACGTTAGCCGTGGCTGTGCAGGAACACTGGCCTCTGGGGCACACAGCAGCACGTTAGTCTGACAGGCAAAACACCAAACCGTTGTCACTGTGGGTGTACTGTAGGTTTTTGTTTAAGTCCAGCACCACCACAAAGATATTCTAGTCATCAAAGACTTGATTGAAGACCATGAATAGTGCGGGATTAAAACAAGCTGCCCCTTTTCTGATCAGACTGGGCACCCCACATTTAGAGTAACGGGTAGACCGGTCTGTGGCATGGTCTGCGGGTCAGTAGCGGATATATCGGTCAGTGGGTCAGTCGTGGGTAGACCTGTCTGTGGGTCAGTAGCAGGCAGACTGGTCAGTAGCTCAGTAAGGGGTAGACCGGTCAGTGGGTCAGTAGCGGGTAGACTAGTCAATGAGTCAGTCGCGGACAGATCGGTCTGTGGGTCAGTCGCGGACAGACCTGTCTGTGGGTCAGTAGCAGGCAGACTGGTCAGTAGCTCAGTAAGGGGTAGACTGGTCTGTGGGTCAGTAGCGGGCAGACGGCCTGTAATTACCTTGATGTCGATCCTGTGGGACTCGGTGGGGCACAGTAGCTTGCGGGGGGGGTTCCCGGGCTGGTTCATGCTCCAGTAGCCGGTCATCCTGTGCTCTGGGAGAGCCAGCCTGAGGGGGAGAGAGACAGCACAACCTGTAGGCGCTGCTCCACCGGCCACCTTCCAGAACCTTCTCTGCGGTTATCCACACCGGGGAGAGGCGGCGTGAAAACGCACCGTCCGCTCGGCAGAAACAAGCAACGCTCTTTACTACATTTTACATTTACATTTCAGCAATTACACTCAGAAATAAAGAGACAGTGGAGGTACATTTTTGTTCTTCAAGGATCAAATTTCCCAAATGTAGCCTGAAAGTACAGAAGTCTTTTGGTACCAATGAGTACATTTTCCAAGCAAAAAGGGTACAAATTAGTTTTGTATTAGTTACACATTTGTCACTTTTACTACCTTCATTTCTGAGAGTGTAGTGGAGCTGTGTAGCTCACAACTACTAAGGTTTCACTGAAACAATGAAGTGACCAATCCCCACCCTGCCAGTTCAACAAGGTTGCTGGGATTGTTTTGGTTTGACTGTTTTCACTTTGTGTCGTGAAGGACGGAATGCTCTGGCACAGGGGGAGGGAGGAGCTGGATGTTTCCGAAAAGGAAAATCACAGCCTGAATAAACCTGCGAGTGGAGAATACATCATCATCATCATCATCATCATCATCCTCACTGTGAAGGGCCGGGGAACGGACACTTCTGACCAAAATAGAGCCTTTTCTCTACAACACCAGATACATGATATATTTTTTCCACTGCTTTACTGCTTACATTTACACCCCAACCTGGACACTTCAACCTGCAAGCCCTC
>NC_083776.1:5508438-5633438 GCF_963514075.1 Conger conger | reverse complement strand
CGCGTGGCAGCTAAAGATGTCCCCTACACACACAGACACACACACACACAGGGGTTACACACACAGACACACACACACACACACAGACAGACACAGACACACACACACAGCGGTTCTGGCAGCTAAAGATATCCCCTGTCCCAAGGTCAAACACATCTTTACAAGGTCAAACACATAAACACTCACAGTGCCCCCGCCCCACCAATGTTACCTAGAGCCCCGAAGAAGTCGTTTCCCAGGAAGGGGAATCCGGGCCGGTTGGCCAGGACCAGCATGCGGAAGTCTGGGTGCATGGGAATGGTGCCAGGCCTTCCCTCAGCCTCCAAAGGGCCTGGGACAGGGAGAGGAGTCACACATACACACACATCACAACAAACATATAACACAATACAATACACATGCAACACAACACAATACAATACCCATATAAAACAACACAACAACCCGCATACAACACAATACATCACAACACACACACTCACACTCACACAACACACATCAAAACAAACTTATAACACAATCTAAAACAACACAAGATAACAACACACACAGAACACAACAAACATAATATAAAACAACACAACACAACCCACAGATAACAATACATCACAGCACAACACAATATAACAACACACAACAACACAACACACATATAACACAACACACATATAACACAACAAACAACATAACACAATACAACAAACATATAATACAACGCCAAACAATACAACACAACACAGATGCAACACAACCCACAAAACAAATATTGTACAAAACAACACGCCACATACAACACAGCACAACATAACAAAACAATACCACAAACAAAACAATACCACACAACACAACACAACACAACACAACACGCGTGTCTCTCACCGCTGACGATGCGCCGCCCGTCGGCCAGGATCATCTCCCCGCTCTCCACCAGGGTCTTCAGGATGCAGGTGACGTTGGTGGGGGCCTTATCCGCCTCGTCGATCACCAGGACGTGCCCCAGCTTCACCGCTTTCACCTGGCGTGACCGTACGTTAGCCACCTTAGCTTAGCTCTGGAGCCTTCTGACACACGACCTGCTTTCTCATACGCCTGCACTTTGGGCAGAGCGCTCTAATAAGATGCCTTGGGATGCATGTAAGACTAATATCTGGATCCAAAGACTGGTGGATGGTGCGTGAGTGTGCGTGTGTGTGTGTGTGTGTGTGTGTGTGTGTGTGTGTGCGTGCGTGCGTGCGTGCGTGCGTGCGTGCGTGCGTGCGTGAATGTGTGTATGTGCATGTGAGAGAGAGCGTGCGTGTGTGTGTGTGTGTGTGTGTGTGTGTGTGTGTGTGTATATATATATATATATATATATATATATATATATATATATATATATATAGAGGTGAGAGGTCACACTGACCAGGGGAGAGTCCTCGTACACGATGATGCCGTCTCTCACTGAGGGCTGCAGGGTCAGGGTCTGCACCGTGGTGTCCCTGAGGGAGAGACACGCGTGTGAAATACACACGCACCGATGCACAGACACACACGCAGCGATGCAAAAACACGCAGCGATGCACAGACACGCAGCGATGCACAGACACACACGCAGCGATGCACAGACACACAGCGATGCACAGACACACACGCAGCGATGCACAGACACGCAGCGATGCACAGACACGCAGCGATGCACAAATATGTACACACGTGTGCACTAGCACAGCACGCAATAAACACGTGTATACACAAACACACTCACACACATATATGCTCACACACACACATACAGACACACACACAGACACACACAAAGACACACACACAGACACACACACACAGACACAGACACAGACACACACACACACACACAGACACACACAGACACACACAGACACACACAGACACACAAAACTCAGCAGCAGTGGTTACAGTAGCTCCAGGCCCTTTGGGTTTATAAAATGGTAAAATGGACGTTCCTGCAGGAAACTCCAGGGCTGAGCCCATAGGCCAGGCTGGAAAGAGCCAGTCAGTTATTCCACAACTTCAGTCATCTCCACATCCTCCTTCCTGTGATATTAAAAGTCATGGGCCTATAATCCAACCCCCCCCCCCCCCCCCCCCCACAACCCAGAACGCCCCCCCTACACCCACCACCACCCCGCGAGACGGATTAAATAAAGCCGACCCACTTTCCTCCCCCTGGCCACAGTGCTGTGCGTGTCCTGGTTCTGAAAGGCCCATCGGAGTACCGTCCCCCCTGGCGATCATCCCCCCCCATCCCCCCCCCCACGAGGGCGTCCACAGGCCCCGCCCGGACCCGTCAGCGCCCCGCTTCGACTTCCAAACGACTTTCACACACGACCGGGGACCTCGTTCGGAGATCAGCAACGAACGACGGGACATCCTCACGATGTGTTCCTTCAGCTTCTGACTCTTTACACATTGCGTGCGTGTGTAACGGGTGTGTAAACGCTCACACTTTTCTGTGCGACGGCAGAGACACTTTCCAGAAACAGAGAGTGTCGGAGTGGGAGTTATTTCAAGCCGCTGTGGAGATACCACCTCACCGAAACATTTAAAATTAAAAAATAAAATAAAAACCCAGCATGCATAGGGTCTGTATATATGCAAATCTGTTTCACAAAGCAGGATTACAGAGTTACAGAGTTGCAGAGCACGCACGCACGCTCCCCCTCTGCGTGTCACCTTCACTGAAATAATAACCTCAGTAATGATGTAATGACACTTTCATATTGCAGTTCAAACTCATATCTAAACCGTAAACTGCCACTTCCGTAACTCTCCGACACAGACACCATACAGCTCATGAGTTTGTGTCATCGTTACTAATGTTCATATCATTGTTTATATAGTTCATATTAACCCCATTTTGTACACACGAGGACGCTCGGGAGAAATTGAGTCGAGTTCCGCCTTTCGAGCCGGATTCGGGATGAGCGGGTCCGTGAACAGACGCCCTTCAGCAGTCCTCCAGAAAGTAGGTGTTCCGCAGAGCTGGGAGTCCTCTGAACCCCGGCGGTCCCCCGCAGAGCTGTCCTAATTCACCCCGCGCGCGGAAATAGCCGCTTTTACCCTTGGAAAGGAGAGGGGGGGGGGGGGGGGGCGCGTTCTCCAGCAGGAGCGCGGGCGCAGCTGCAGCGGCCGGGGTGTTATGAAGTCTTTATATAGACGCGTCTCCTCAGAGGTAGCCTAATAACGGCCGGTGTGCCACTTTCACACGCCGTGAGCGGCTATTCGCGGCCAGAACCGCACGACTCCGCGCCCGGCCGTCCGGCGGGACGGGTAATAAAAGATCCGATTTTTTTTCACACCGCGTTCAATTCGGGACGTTCGTTCGGCGTTAATTTACCGGACGACCGCGTGAGGGACAAAATCCACAGACCCCTTGTGTTAAAAATAAATAAATGAAATAAAACCTTCAGGTTCTCTCGTGATGGAAATAATGCCCTTATAATAACGGAATCAGAGCACGAACCAGGCCATCGGCCCGCGGCTATCTTTGCCTCCAGTAAAGCTCAGCAGTTTTTGTTCGGCTAAGAAGGTAACAAAAAAAAAAAAGAAAAAGAAAATTGTCTTATTTAAAATAAATTGCTCCTATTTTCAGAACGATATCAAGGTTGTCCAAAGAAAATAGGGGTGGAAGAAGTGTCATGCTCAGCTGTCACTCAACGCAGTAAAGTTTAAATAAGGCTGATGCAGTGAGTGACATTTGCTGCCGGAAGGTTTTGGGTTCGAGTCCCGGCCCGGGCCTTTCTGTCTGGAGTTTGCATGCTCTCCCCGTGTGCACCAGGGTTTCCTCCCACAGTCCAAAGACAGGCACGTTAGGCTAATTGGAGAGTTTAAATTGACCCTCGATGTGCTCCTGCCGTTGCCCTTGACCGAGGCTCTGGCCTCAGAACTGGAGCTGGTCCCTGGGAGCTGCAATGTTGCTGCTCCTAAGTAACTAGGATGGGTCAAGTTGAATCTAATCTTAATTTTGCAGCACTTGCAAAGTGAACAGTGAACTTAAAAAGG
This sequence comes from Conger conger, assembly GCF_963514075.1. NCBI lineage: Eukaryota > Metazoa > Chordata > Actinopteri > Anguilliformes > Congridae > Conger > Conger conger. Next base: position 5,629,418 of record NC_083776.1, on the reverse strand, counting down.
CTTTGATGCGCTAAATTACACTGTTTATGTTTATCGGAGACAAAATTCAGCCAGGAAGCAGGGGGAATTGTGGGTAATATCGATGGCGGCTTCTCACCGATGGAGCTGGAGGTATTCTCTCGGCCTGTTCAGGAGATGCAGGAACCTATCCGCAATCTTGTTCTTCCCCACGCCCTGAGGAAACACCAATCAGGAACAGGCTTATAGGCACGTGCACCACACCTGCCCCTTCCCCAACAGAAAGCAAGCTTTGTTAAGGACAAACAACAACAATACTCAGCAAAGAGCATTATGGGTATTTGGCGTGTGAGCGCAGTATACAGTACTGAGGCGTGTTGTGATTGCCCACCCCTACGGTTCCGGAAGAGATTTTCACAATTTCATTTCTGCCATAGACATTTCAGACAGTTCTGAGAGTTTTATGCCATGAACCGAACCATCCTGCTACCGGATGAATCATGATATTATAAAAATGTATTTAGAGCAAAGAAATCTCTCGAAAATGGGGGGAAAAAAGGAAAAGGTACAAGTTGTGTACTTAATGGGAACATCCACACTTTAAACAGATAGTAATTGTGTACATTTTAGGGTTAGTTTCATTTTATATTTAGTGCTTTCTTGTATATATCGGTGTAGGTCCATGGTAGAGTGGAACACGTCGCTAACCAATGGAAACTCTTTTCATAGAGAGGCCATAGTTGCCACCCTGGAAACCCGGAACGCGGAAATCTCTGTGGCAACAGCGCTGTAGGATTGTGGGTAGTGTAGTTTTTCGCTCACCTGGTTGCCCACTAGCAGCAGGTGTTCCCCCAGCAGGAAGTCCTTCAGAATGTCCTCCATCAGCATCATGTGCTGCAGGAGAGAGAGGATCCACACTCTTACTCATTACATTATTGGCACTTGGCAGACGCTCTTATCCAGAGCGACGTACAGTTGATTAGACTAAGCAGGAGACAATCCTCCCCTGGAGCAATGCAGGGTTAAGGGCCCAACGGCTGTGCGGATCTTATTGTGGCTACGAACCACTGACCTTGCGGGTGCCAGTCACGTACCTTACCCACTACGCTACAGGCCTACACTCACGCACTAAAGACATGCCTTTTCCGTCTTCAAGTACACATTCCATAAAGGGGGGGGGGGGGGGGGGGGGGGGGCTCTGAAGTAGGGCGATGACGGTGGGATCTAGGTCATCTCTTCCTCCCCCACCCCTGGGGGTCTCAGGCGTCTCAGCGTCACGCAGCTCCAGGCCAAACACGGCCCACGCCGCTATAATCAGGCTGAACCAGGGAGAGCGCTACACGAGGGGCTACACGAGGGCAGCGGTGCATCGTGGGACAGCAGGACTCGTCATCTCGTTGAGAATACGGCCAGGGGGACCCGTCTGACGGACGGCCCAGGTGAGGTTACCTGAGTGTTCTCGTAGAACAGGACGTCCGGAACCTTCATCTTCTCCCCGGCGTTGTAGAGGGGAGCGGAGACCTTCCCGATCCTCAGCACCCCGTCCTGCACCTGGCCTGTAGGGGAACAGGAGGAGTGTGAGCGGGGCGGAGGGGGGGGACTGTGAGCGGGGGGCATTAGCGGGGGACAGTAAGGCATTATGGGATGGCAGTTGGGGGGACACGCACAGCTCAGGTCTCTCTCCTGGGGTTCTGGTTCCACCGGGTCCTGGATGGAGCAGCTGGACAGGTTCTTCTGCAGAGCAGACCGGGCCAGACTGGGCAAGAACCTGCAGGCCAACACACAGCCAATCAGAACACAGGCCTCAACACACAGCCAATCAGCACACAGGTCACAGTCAACATCCTACGAACACACAGCTAGGCCTCAACCAATATCCAATCAACAGACAGCTAGGTCTGAACCAGCATCCAATCAGCATACTAGGCCTGAAGCAACATCCAGTCAATCGATCTCCTAAATTTTGGACGAACAAGTGAACAAAATGTATACTTTTTCTGTGATCGCAGAACTTGCCAAACGTGTGTGTGTGTATGTATAGCGTGAGTGTGTGTGTGTGTGTGTGTGTATGTATAGCGTGAGTGTGTATGTGTGTGTGTGTATGTATAGCGTGAGTGTGTGTGTGTGTGTGTCTGTATAGTGTGAGTGTGTGTGTGTATAGCGTGAGTGTGTGTGTGTGTGTGTATGTATAGTGTGAGTGTGTGTGTATGTGTGTGTATGTATAGCGTGAGTGTGTGTGTGTATGTATAGCGTGAGTGTGTGTGTGTGTGTGTATGTATAGCGTGAGTGTGTATGTGTGTGTGTATGTATAGCGTGAGTGTGTATGTGTGTGTGTATGTATAGCGTGAGTGTGTGTGTGTGTGTGTGTATGTATAGCGTGAGTGTGTGTGTGTGTATGTATAGCGTGAGTGTGTATGTGTGTGTGTTTAAAGTGTGTGGTACCTGGAGAGACAGGCTTTGTGCACGGCGTGGGACACTCTCTCCTCGGGGTACTCAGACAGACGACGGCAGATCCTCAGCAGCTGCCTGGTGGAGAGAGAGGAGGCCAGAGACTGCGCCTGGACACACACACACACACACACAGATTAAACACACACACACACACACACACACACACACACACACACACACACAGATTAAACACACACACACACACACACACACACACACATTAAACACACACACACACACACACACACACACATTAAACACACACACTAACACATTTAACACATTAAACACACACACACACACACACATTAAACACACACACACTAACACATTTAACACATTAAACACACACACACACACCCACACAGACACACCCACACAGACACAGACACACACAGGGCTACACACACACTAACACATTTAACACATTAAACACACACACGCATACCTACATACACACATTAAACACACACAAACCCATACCCAGACGCACACACACGCACATATTAAACACACTAACACACACACACACGTATGTGCACACACACACGGACACAGAGTTACACAGAGTTACACACACACACACACACACACACACACACACACACACACACACACACACACACACACACACACGGGTAGGTACCGTTGGGTCGCTGGTTTCTCTCAGACGGTGAGTTAAGTGCAGCAGCTGCTCCACGGCGTCCATGGGAACGCTGGGCGTCTGCAGACGGAGCAAAGTCCTGTCACACTTCACATTTTCATTTTCCCTTCCCATCAACAGACGATATTTAACAGGCATTTTTATTCAACAACATTTTTCTTCTATTTAAGCACTTTTCTTGTACTTAAATATTTGCCTTTCACCGACAATCTTCCTGGACTAAAGTGCCGAAGCCATCAGACAGTAACTGCAAACATCCTCAGGAACGTCTACAGTTCGTCTAAGTGCTTTAAATTCCACAATCTCAGCCCACTCCCTCCATGTACAGTGTGAGTTAAGGCCTCTCCAGTTTATCGTGCAGCGACAGAACTGCGGCCGTCCCCATGTAATCGATGTCCCCGGTCGATAACATTTGGGTTATACTACGGGCGACTGGAGGTTTTTTTCCTTTTTTTTTTTTTTTGCTAAGGACAATAGAACAGGCCATCGACAACGTTCATGAACATTCTGCGATATCAGACACCTTGCCACTGGGCTATAAACTGGCCTTCAGTTTAGCAATCACTTGGACATGTCACCCATGATGTCACCAAGACCCGGCTCCTGATGGTGGGGGTGTGTGTGTGAGTGTGAGTGTGAGTGTGTGTGTGTGTAAGTGTGTGAGTGTGTGTGTGTGTGTGTGTGTGTGTGAGAGTGTGTGAGAGAGAGTGTGTGAGTGTGTGAGTGTGTGTGTGTGTGTGGTACTCACCATGGCGCGGATAATGGCGGTCTCCTCGGCGTGGCCCAGGGGCCTGACGCTGTGGAACAGGAACATGGTGAGGAGCTCCGGCCCCAGCCACTGCTGCCCCGGCGCACTGCCCCCTCCCACCACCGGGGGCTCCGCCAGCGCCACCATGCGGAACGAGGGGTGGACGGGGAAGATCGACCTGCACACGCACAGTCACGTCAAACAAAGGGCGGCCATTTTAGACCGCGTGCATTCTGACACATCACCGGAAACCGCTCGGGTCAAGACGACACTACATCACACGCAGCTACTATAGCGACTTGAGGCCCATCCACACCAACATTCATCACTACAACGATAACGATGTGCGCATCCACACCGATGAACGATAACGTTCTGAAAATAGCCTCTCTGTTATGTCATCGGCCATTTTGAATGTGACAGCTTCTAAACTCGGATGGATTTTGATTGGCTCTCTGTTTCATTGTTCCATGTAGCTGGAAAGAAAGGCTCTGAAAGTGAGCTCAACGATATTGTTTGTGACTGTTGTCATCACTATAGTTCTGGTGTGGACTCCACTTCAGTTTGAATTATTTTTAAAACGGCATATTTACACTTATAGTTCTTGGTGTGGACAGGCCTTTGATTAATTAATTTTATGTTTTTAGTGAATTCACACAGCTGGATACAAACTGAAGCAGCGTAAGCACCTCTATCTCAAAGTTAGGAGCCTGGTCGTCTGACCTTTGACCTCAGCACCGCTGACTGAGAGAACAGCCACCGCACTGGGGCAGGAGACCACGTTAACGTTCATCTCATTCTGACACGTCAACCTCAGTCCAGAGGAGGAGAAATAAGCCTGGCACGGGTCGGTGAGTATGACAAAATACGTGGACACCGTTATGCTCAGGGTCGTGGTTCTACTCAGACGGCTCTCAAATTCACTGACATTACAGAGAGGGATCACGTGCGACTGTAAAACACAATATAAAAATAAGTAAACGAGTGCACAAAGCGACGTGAAGCTCGACGCGCCGTCAGAAAGATCGGCGCGGGCGGGAGTCGATCGCCGCGACCTTCAACCGCGGCTCTGACGGATTAGCGGACGTTAGCGCGTCAGCGCTTAATTCGCCCGGACAGCTCCGAGACGCGGCGTGAAATGCAGAGAAACACCTCCGGGGCAGAGAGGGGACCCTGTGCAGAGACAACCGCCCCCCGCCCCCCGCCCCCCGCCCCCGCCCAAACGCCTACACCCAGACAGCCATCATCAAATCAAATCTGGCCGCTCCTGTTGCCTAGTAACCCTGCAAGAACACCCGAGAAATAATCATAACTTTCTTCTTCTTTTTTTTTTTCTCCACAGCAGTCGCATTTCCCGACTTGGCCCCAATTCTCTTCATTTTAATGCCTGTATATTCTTAAGGAGGCAGTCTATAGCCCAAGGGCTAAGTGGGTTCATGCCCTGGTGTCGCCACAGTAAGATCAGTGCAGCTGTTGGGCCCTGGCACAAGGCCCTTAACCCCACATTGCTCCAGGGGGGATTGCCCCTTGCTTTGTCTAGTCAACTGTAAATTGTTTTGGATAAATATCAGCTAAATAACTGTACTGTTATCAGTCCATGAAAAACACAATAAGCAGCTGATTTCGTAGGCGTCCAGTGTAGCTGCTGCTTATTCTGTTATTCTTGTTGGAGATCCCCCCAGGACGTTGGGCGCATCACACCGTCAGTTTACACCCCAGAAAGTCCATCAACCCAAATTCAATTTCAAATTTTAATCCCAGCTGCTCTGAGGAGAGGTTCCACAGACACCCCCCAACTGCCTTCCTATGGCCAGAGAGGGCTTTTCCCGCTCTTTTTCTTTTTCCCGCCCATTCAGGAATGCGCTTCTATTTCAGTCGCCCAATCAGTGCGTGTCTCTTTCAGTTGTCCAATCAGTGCATGTCTATCTCAGTTCTGCAAACTGTATTGTGGCCAAATAAATCCATCCGACTTGGCCGCAGAGATAATAATAATTTGTTATGTAGTTGATAAAATATAGCTATACCAGCTCTATACAAGCTTGAATTGTCAACCTTCCGGGTCACTAGGCGACAGGCTGCCCGTAGATTCAGCGGAAGGGGATGAAACAGGATATTAATAGGCTTGAGGTCACTGCTGGTTTACTTCTTCAGAAGGCTGGTGGTCTTTGATGTGCATAAAAAAAGATGTATTTTTTGAGAGTGAGATGGCGTCTTGGCAGGAAGTGCAACATGTGGTCACATCCTGCCACATCCTGAGGAGAACACTCAGCTTCCCCACAAACACACCGGCCAACTGCAACTGCAGGTAACATTAAAGGGCCCATATTGTCCACCATTCCACTGTTTGATTTTAGGGCCTGATAACCTTAGCTGGCTTTAATGAGACAAACAGAAACTGCGTTCACTCCACATTGAGGGCCCAAATCCTCAAAAGGTGAGGTCAGGTAAGGTTTTCCTGAACATAACACGTCAGAAATGGTGGGTTTCTGTTAAAGTGATGAACTGCATAACCCGGAGATCGGTAAACTAATCTCTGAAATGATTAGCCAAGCAACAGGGAGTCCTGGTTCTGATTAACAGCCAGCATGTCGCCTGCTGAGTCATTTCACAGCCCTGTCCCTGTCCAACACCCCCGCCGACGCCCCCGCCATATGAACACCCCTCCCCATCAAACACCCCCCCTCCCACCACATGAACACACACTCCCCCATCTAACACCCCCCCCCCCCCCCCCCATTAACACACACCCCCTCTCAGTGTGCACACCCCCCAAATATGAACATACACCCCCCCATATGAAAATACACCCCCCCCCATCCAAACACACTCCCAGTGAACAGCCTCACTCCTCACTGTGTGCTGAATGTGTCTGAGGGCCCTGTGTCCCACACATCCGCAGCAGGCAGAAATACAGGTGATAATGAAACTACAACTCTCTCACTCTCTCACCCCATACTGGTACCAATTCCGCACCTCTGCCCTGCAGAACAGACGTGCTCACTCATATTCTCAAACCCCCTTCCCTCCCCTTCCCCAGCAGGAAACCATGTTTCTTCCACGCCCACTCTCCCCATTCACACCTGGGACCACACCTGTCCAGCTTAACCTGCCCAATCCAATCCAAGCCTAGCAAAACTACAATGACTAAGGAACTGTGGAAAATGTAGTTTGGAGACAGAAGTATTCAGGACGTGAACGTACCTCTCCTGTAGCTCCTGGTCAGAGAGCTGCAGTTCCTCTTTCAGGGCCTGGTATCGGTCCGATCTCAGCAGCCTGGTACCGTCATACAGAGACAGCTCTCTGTCATGAATCAGCCTGAGAGAGAGAGAAGCCAACAGCCCCTTACCTACAATACAGCCCTAGAACCAACAGCCCATTACCTACAATACAGCCCTAGAACCAACAGCCCATTAGCTGCAATACAGCTCTTCAACCAATGAATGTCTTGTCTTAACATTCATCTTTCCTACCATGACAGTTATTTGCTTTACATGAAATTAGTATGAGTGGAGTATGAGAGGGTAACTCTGGCTGGAGTATGAGGGTAGTATGAGGGTACTCTGTCTGTAGTATGAGAGTGCACTGTGCCTGCCCCCTGACCCCTGACCTGGCCAGCACGGCGAGCGTTCCCAGGTTGACCCTGTGGATGCCGTCCAGCAGCACCAGCCGGCCCTCCCGCGCGGCGCTGACCAGGGGAGACGGCCTCCAGGCTGTGTCCCCGTTAGGCAGAGTGAAGCGCTGCTGCAGCAGGTCACGCGCCGTCATGTCCTGGGGGAGAGAGAGGGGGAGAGAGAGAGGGAGAGAGAGGGAGGGGGGAGAGAGAGAGGGAGGGGGGAGGGAGAGAGAGGGGAGGGAGAGAAGGAGAGAGGGAGAGAGAGGGGGAGGGAGGGAGGTAGGGAGAGAGAGAGAGGGGTAACTGGCCTGGCACCTTAAAGGTGGTGGGTTCCATTCCCAGGTGGGGAATTGACTTGAGCAACGACCTTAACCTGAATCACTTCAGTAGAATATGCAGCTGGATGAATTTCAAATGCATTGTATGCACTGCAGAAAGCAAAAAAAAAAAAGTGAATCTTTAAGAAGTATCTTACATTTAGACTTACAAATCGTATCTCTATTTACTTATTTGATAAATGAGATTAAAACTGCCAATGAGGCGAGAAAGTTTGAGTCATTTCAAGATCTGCCAACGGGGTGAGAACATTTCACAAATTTCACAAACAGTAGCTTAAAACAAGAAAAATATTTTCTACTTGGGGGAAAAACATAAGTTCTTAAACATAAAAAGACTAAAAATGCTAGTTAATATGGCCATATTTTGCTGCATGTAAAAAATTGAATGTTTAAATTGCTTCAGAAAAGAAAATATTCAAATATTCAAAATAAGGCGACACAGCAACACATGATGCGTCTGAAGAGAAGGAATTCAAGGAAGCTGAACTCTCACCGACATGGACCACCACCAACACGACTTCCTCAGCCTCTTAAGGCCATTTTCGAGAGTTTTAACCTTCACACTCACACTATGTTTGGGGTCAATTTCACCCCATTCAGTGCCTGACATCTCTTAAAATCATCTTGATACTGTATAATACTGTACAATCTGGTGGGATTAAATAGTAAACATGCAATAAACACAAGTTCTGTACCAACTTTCCATACAAAGGTGTTGTGTGGGGACCGCGTTAGCACTGCAGCTGTATAAAACGTAAGAAAATATTTTTATCTCAGAATTCTTTGTGGAGGCACTTTCGCATACAGCTGTCAAACTTTCACTTTCAGGACCTCAAAATAGATTTTTCATATTTATGGATCAAAGGCTAGTCATTTGGGAGACAATAAGTAGGCAACACCCAAAGTGACCAATTACTTTTGCATTTATTTATGCTGTTTATGTTTCACCACAAACATAAAAGCGGTCATAGAAACATCATACGAGGGACACGGCTGTTGTCCATCAGTCATTATCGTTTGTTTATCAGCAGCGGTAGTTTTTCTGATTCTGAATTTGACTAAAACCCTTTTTAACAAACCGTCCTCGTTACACGGGCTGTTCAGCTCGGCGATGAATCGGCGGACTTAACGAACCATCGCCTCAGTTACATTACATTATTATTGGCATTTGGCAGACGCTCTTATCCAGAGCGACGTACAGTTGATGAGACCAAGCAGGAGACAATCCCCTGGAGCAATGCAGGGTTAAGGGCCTTGCTCAAGGGCCCAACGGCTGTGCGGATCTTATTGTGGCTACACCAGGATTAGAACCACCGACCATGCGTGTCCCAGTCCTTTACCTTAACCACTACGCTACAGGCCGCCCTACGTCCCCCCCCAGTCCAGCCGGACGGCCCTGTCCTCCGCAGTCAGAGCACAGCAGAGCAGGACACACTCTCTCTGCAGGCGGGAGCACTGGGCTCACACACATCAGGAGAATCTCCTCATCGACGCGCTCTTATTACAGCGCATGACTTTTATTGTCTGAACCACTGAGGCCTTTTTTTTTTTTTCTTTAGTTATTTTGGGAAGACATTTGAAAACATAAACAGAGACAAATGGGCTAACGCAACAGGCTCTGGGGCCCACACGGGGTTTCGCTGGATGTGTGGAATCAGCATTAATTGCCCCCCTCCCTGACCCCCCCCCCCGCAGCGCGGCACGTTTCCTCTTCCTGTCCCTAACCCAGCGGGCCCGTAAACCCCAGGCGTTCCCACGGACACGCGCACCCCGGCGTTTTACGAGCTGAACCGTCGCCCCCAAATCTCCCCGCTTCCCTTTCTGCGGCGCGCGGTGTCGGTTTACAGAGCTGCAGAAACACCCGACAGCGCAGACGAAACACAGAGGCGCCTCGCGCCCGTGAGGCCTGGACCGCTCCTCAAACGCTCCTGGAACGCTCCTGGAACGCTCGCTTCCCGACTCACACTCGCACCTCGTAAAGCCCAGCGCCCCCTCCACCAGGAAACACTTCAGAAATACATTATTTGTTATTTGGCTGACTCTTTTATCCAAAGCATCTTACAGTTCATCACACTAAGCAAGTGATAATCACCCCTGGAGCAATGTGGGGTTATGGGCCTTGCTCAAGGGTCCAACAGCTGCACCGATCTTATTGTGGCTACACCAGGGCTTGAACCACGTGCTTTCTGGGTCCCAGTCAAGCACCCTAGCCACCTGGCTACAGCCTGCCCAGAAACACAGACATTTTAAGCCTTCGCCTTCAATAAATCTATGTATTTATTTTGTACATACTGCACTGTTATCCTCTTTAGAACAGTAGTAACAACAGCCATAGTAATAGTTGCACTGGGGTCCTGGGGAAACATGATTTCACTCCTCTGCATACCCGACACGTTTTTATAATGACAGTAAAGTTGACTCGACTTCACGCGTCTCCGCTTCCCGTAACCCCCTCAGTACACTGTGATTACACCTCCGTGATTCAGCTCTGCGCTGCTCCAGAGACCGCATCCACAGCACGTATTTTTAACCACATCCGCGAGGTGAGGAGTTATTACGTCCTACTTTAAAATGTGCAAAAGCTCTGATTAAGGGGAAGTGTACCACACAAGCCAACAGGAGCCGGGCGATGTTTTTCATCTCAGCTCGTTAATTTCGCTAACCTCAGGCGACACCTGTGCGGGACCCCTTTCATTCTGCCAGTCTCAGCGCACGTATCCCTGAAATAAAACACCCAACACACAGAGGTACAGACCACTGCTGACAATGCTCAACACTAAATTCACTGAACACAAAACGTCTGTCTTCTTAAAAAGCCACAGGGGAAAAGAGAAACAGCTTGGGTGAAAAAAAGAAGAAGAAAAAAGAAACAGAACGTGCAAACACGTAAGTAAAAGTTCCGATGAAAGGACTTCTATTTAAGGATGTTTTCTGCGCTGAAAAGATTCCTTCCTGCGTTCGGAGTGACGAGCACTGCCCACTGCCCCTCCCCCTTTCCACTGTGTTTCTATTGGTGGAGGGATCAGGCCGATTGTGTCCAATGACCTCACAATACAAGATCCCCCACCCAGTCACATGACTGCAGCTCTGACCAATCACATCTCTTGCAGACACATTGTTGCTCAGTAAAAACAAACAAAAAAAAGGCCACAACTGCTGCAATGCTTGAACAAAACTCCCTGAGAAAATCTCATCCCAACGTTACGACAGAGGTCTCCTTATTTCCTAGTGTACTTTGAAAACATTGCCTTCCTCCCCGAAGCAACAGAAAGAGAGGGCGACCCTTCACTCAATAACACTGTAGGAGTTACACTGTTACATTGTTTCCTCGTTTTGTCTGCCAAAGTTTGGCTTTTTTTTTAAAAATTTTTATTTTTATCAAATCTGGGACGAGTACCTTTTTCCACAGGGCTTGGATGTTGTGGCCTCCTGCTGTAAATGACTGTATTAATAAAATGTATCGTTTCGTTTTTTGCCGTTAAAGGGAGACGTGCAGCGTGTGCCGTTACCTGATAGAGCATGATGGGCTCGATGGTGTACCCCAGCATCTCCGCAAACTCCCGGGCGATCACAGACTTACCACAGCCCTGAAGAGAGAAGAAAAGGCCCAGATTCACATCATAATACGCTACAAAAACATGCAGCAGGCTTTCAATAAGAAGGGCAGTTTGTTCAATTGGTAATATGCAATTTCTTGACAAGCTAAATTATAATTTACATTAATTTACAGTAATTTAGCCGAGGCTAAAGCCGAGGCACATTTATCCAAAGTGACTTACAGTTGATAAGACTAAGCAGGCGGCAATCCCCCCTGGAGCAATGTGGGGTTAAGGGTGGAGTGTCTGTACCTTGGGTCTGTAATCAGGGGGAATGTCTGTACCTTGGGTCCCATCAGACACAGGTCTGTGAGCGCAGGGGGAGTGTCTGTACCTTGGGTCTGTGAGCACAGCGGGGGTGTCTGTACCTCGGGTCTGTTAGTACGGGGGGGAGTGTCTGTACCTCGGGTCTGTGAGCACAGCGGGGGTGTCTGTACCTCGGGTCTGTTAGTACGGGGGGGATGTCTGTACCTTGGGTCTGTTAGTACGGGGGGATGTCTGTACCTTGGGCCCCATCAGACACAGGTCCTTCACCAGGTGGGACTGCATCATCTCGGCGAGCAGCCGGTCGTGTGTGGGGGTGCTGACGAACCCGGGGGTGCTGGAGGGGGGGCGGGGGGGCCGCGTTCCGGCCGGGACCTGGGGGGTGAGGACAGGGGAGGGCGGGGCGAGACCATCTTTTAGAGCAGTGCTCACCTACCCTGAGAGACCTACCGTACTGTAGGTTTTTACTGCAACTCAAACAAAGCACTCCTCATTCAACAGCTAGAGCACTGAGCTGCTAATTGGTCGAATCTGGTGTGCCAAATTAGGGTTGAAATGAAAACCTACAGGACGGTAGATCTCCAGGAACAGGGTTGGGCAGCTCTGCTCTAGCTGTTGAATGAGGTGTGCTTTGTTAGGGTTGGAGTGAAAACCTACAGGACGGTAGATCTCCAGGAACAGGGTTGGGCAGCTCTGCTCTAGCTGTTGAATGAGGTGTGCTTTGTTAGGGTTGGAGGGAAAACCTACAGGACGGTAGATCTCCAGGACCAGGGTTGGGCAGCCCTGCTTTAGAGGAACATGAAGGGATCACTGCCTTGCCTTTACCAAAAACATCTTGTCATTTCTAAATCAAGTCCAGGCATATTATAGGAACGGAAACAAACAAATTCTGGAATCTGGTGCAAATGTCATGATTGCGAAATAAAGGGAAAATCGAGAGTAACACTGCAGTTTGTCCTAATTCCACCGTTTCAGGCAGAAGTTGTGTGTGGGGGGAAAAAAAGGCTCATCTTCAGACACAGCTATTTTCCCCGAGAGCTAAGCTCTTGAGCTGACATGAAGGGAGAGAAATCTGAACTGAGAGCAACCTCATTCCTGCCTGTTCCCGTGGGCTACACATGCCCAATTGCGGAACTTTCTGGTTATCCTAACCTCCTGAGATCTGGGAGAGGAAAAAAAGTATCTTACATTTTTGTGACGTAATACAAGCGCCCTGGATGACAAGAACATGCTGCAGTGAAAATATTTTCGATATGTGTATATGTGTTATTGAATTTATGTTGAAGGTACACAATAGGTAAGATTTTTGTGTTAAAACATTGTTACAAGACCATTGTAAATCCCTTCCGATCATCGAACAAGGCTCACTGACATGTTGACTCACCCTCTTCCTGTGTTTATAGTTCTTAAATTCGGGTTACAAAATATGCAGTTGCACTCTGTACCAAAACATTGCCGAGCTGGATAATTCAATAACTCAAGCTCATTGGTTGAAAATCGGTTCTAATTGCCACAGCCAATGGCATGGGGGGACGAGTCAACATCAGCGGACTCACAGAGAAAGGGGGAGGGGTAAACAGTGTTGTGGTCTGAAGGTGTTTGTCGCTGCTATTCCTCTCACGACCGTTAAAAGTCCGAAATTACCTCCTGTACCTTTAAGCGAAATACGGTATAGAGCTCAGGGAAGCCAGAAATGCAGCGTCCTCATTTCAAGACGCAGGGTCCCGGGAGGCTAAAGTAACGCGGCCCTGACGCCATGACCATGCGACCGCGTGACCGTGTGACCATGTGACCGCGTGACCGCGTGACCGTGTGACCGTGTGACCGTGTGACCGTGCGACACGCGACTCTGACCTCAAAGGTGACGTCCTCGTCGTCGACGCGCACGGTGACAGCCGCGCGCCCCGGCCGGTCTCCGGGGACGGCCTCCACCTTAGCGACCGCGACCGCAGACGGCCGCCGTCCCGAATCCAGCAGCTCGAACCGCTGAGAGGAGAGGAGCAAACACAGACGACTTCAGACGTCGACACAGAGGCAGAGTTCTACAGCAGACCAGCACACTGTCCCTGGGTTGAACACTCTGCCACAGCCAGTAATGCTCACCTATTCCTTTTTACACCAGTGGATCGACATTACAGTTACTTAGCTGTTACTTCCTTTAGATAGAATAGTTTATCTAAAGCGACGTATAGTTGATTAGACAAAGCAGAGGACAACCCCCCCCCTGGAGCAATGTGGGGTTAAGGGCCTTGCTCAATGGCCCAACAGCTGCACTGATCTTATTGTGGCTTGAGGTGCTTCAAGGTCCTTCTAGGTCCCAGTCATGAACCTGAGCATCTACGGTTTCAAGCAAGTCACATTAGTTTATCAGTATCATTAACAGAGAGCAGCAGGCTCATTCCTAAGCCTTTCGAGGAGCTACTCTGTAAAGGGATATTACACTTTGGTATAACATTAGACATTTGAGCCTACCCCACAGTGTTAATAGTAGCGACATCAGCTTCCCCTGCAGACTGTTAAAGGCATCACCATTCCTCCCGGTTGTCAGACTCACAAATTCACACGCTTTCATTTTTGGGACCTCGTCAAAATTAATAGTTTAAAATCTGTCCCCTTTTGTAGGCCACCTGTGATTGACCGATCTGCGATTGGGCCCAGCTGTGATTGGTGTGATCTGCGATTGCCTCGTCTCTGATTGGCTCACCTTCAGCGTGTTCTCCACGGCCGTGCGGCCCTCCTTGCCCAGCATGGCCTCGTAGGGGTACAGGGTCTGGAGCAGCTGCTGGGAGGACCGCATGGGGAACAGGTCCTGCAGGACGCCCAAAACACAACAACTACCATCAGCACAAAACACAACAACCACCATCAGCAACACAACCACCATCAGCCCGAAACACAACCACCATCAGCCCAAAACACAAAAACTACCATCAGCAACACAACCACCATCAGCCCAAAACACAACCACCATCAGCCCAAAACACAAAAACTACCATCAGCAACACAACCACCATCAGCCCAAAACACAACAACCACCATCAGCCCCACACACAACAACCACCATCAGCAACACAACCACCATCAGCCCAAAACACAACCACCATCAGCCCAAAACACAACAACCATCAGCCCCAAACACAACAACTACCATCAGCAACACAACCACCATCAGCCCAAAACACAACAACCACCATCAGCCCCACACACAACAACCACCATCAGCCCAAAACACAACCACCATCAGCCCCACACACAACAACCACCATCAGCAACACAACCACCATCAGCCCAAAACACAACAACCACCATCAGCAACACAACCACCATCAGCCCAAAACACAACAACCACCATCAGCCCCACACACAACAACCACCATCAGCCCCACACACAACAACCACCATCAGCCCCAAACACAACAACTACCATCAGCAACACAACCACCATCAGCCCGAAACACAACTACCATCAGCCCCACACACAACCCTAACCCTAACCACCATCATCAGTTTATAGTTATATGTATGATCGGCCAATGGATATCGCTACATAGTCACCGACATTCCCTTTTCTTTGATTTTGAATGCTATCGCTCATAAAAAGCATAAACTAAGAATGCATCACCGTGGAGAGAAGACATTGCGAGCTAGGTGATGACACTTCACTAAAGATAATTACAGATGAGAACATTCTGTAATAAGGTTGTCATGACAATTGAGCCAGCGATGGGGGGGGGGGTCAAAGTTCAGCACAATTCATGTCTCAATGATGGGCACAACGATTACAGTGATGACATCAATTTGGCCACTGTTGTAGTATGAAGGAAGCGTACCATCAAATGTGATAATCGCCTGTGGCAATAATCATGCATCACCAAACTATAAATAGTCCTTTAATACTCAATAACAACGTCAAATTTTCTGGAACCTTATCAACCACATTGAACATCAGTAGCTCGCAAAGTCACGCAGTGGACCCCGTTATGAACCCGAACAACCTCCTTGCATAAGGACGTCACCACATCAAGACTCATCCCTCAGGACACTCACCAACACCCTGAGGGCAGCGGGAAGGTTGTCCACTGGGAAGTCTGGCATTCCCAGACTGGAGGATTCCTGGGAGCAGAGGGTGGTGGCGAAGGACAGGAGCTGAGACACCCTGAGAGAGAGAGAGAGAGAGAGAGAGGGGGGGGGGGAGGGAGAGAGAGATGGAGGGAGAGAGGGAGAGAGAGATGGAGGTAGGGAGAGAGGGAGAGAGAGAGAGGGGGGTAGGGAGAGAGAAGAGATGAAGGTAGGGAGAGAGGGAGAGAGAGAGGGAGAGAGGGAGAGAGAAAGAGAGAGAGGTGCAGAGTGTCAGTCAGTCCTGGGGCATTTCTAGTGGCCAGTTACCCCATGGGGCAACAGCACAGTGATGGGGCTATCATCACACACAGGCGATGTATGTATGTGGGGGTGTATGTATTAGTATGTATAAATTCACTCTGATGGGAGGCTGAGACGAGGTACCTCTGGGGTGGCAGGTTCGGGCCGATGCTGTACAGAACCTCCAACTGGTCCTGAGGAGCAGGGGGAAGAACACACACACAGTCATGCAGCAGAGCTCACACTACATCAGTTATTTAACCAATGTTTTTATCCAAAGTGAAGGGGCCAACCCCCCCCCTGGAGCAATGTGGGGTTAAGGGTCCTTGCTCAAGGGCCCAGCAGTTGTGCGGCTCTTATTGTAGCTACATGGGGACTTGAACCACCGACCTTCCAGGTCCCAGTCAAGCACCACTTATAGGCTTCCACACATTTCTGTGGGGGCAAACTGTGGCCTAGCGGCTAAGGTTCAAGGTTAGTTGTTCAAGCCCCAGTGTAGCCACAATAAGATCCACACCGCTGTTGGGTGCTGAAGCAAGGCCCTTAACCCCACATTGCTCCGGGGGGGTTGGCCCCTGCTTAGTCTAATCAACTGTAAATTGCTTTCGATGAAAGTTAAAAAACAAATTATTATTTGTGAATCAGCAGGACGAGGTGGGGTGGTGGTGTTACCTTAAAGGGCAGGTAGTGCACGGGGTGGGGGGTGGGGGGGGGGGGGTGTTACCTTAAAGGGCAGGTAGTGCACGGGGTGGGGGGGGGGGGGGTGTTACCTTAAAGGGCAGGTAGTGCACAGGGTGGGGGGGGTTACCTTAAAGGGCAGGTAGTGCACAGGGTGGGGGGGGTTACCTTAAAGGGCAGGTAGTGCACAGGGTGGGGGGGGTTACCTTAAAAGGCAGGTAGTGCACAGGGTGGGGGGGGTGTTACCTTAAAGGGCAGGTAGTGCACGTCTCGGGCCTGGAATCGGGAGCGGAGCGGGGGGTCGAGGGGGTTCCCTGTGTACCGGGGGACCGGCAGCCCCAGAGCGATCACCCGGAACTCCTCGCTCACGCGCACGATCTTCCACGAGTCCAACTCCTCCGCCGTGTGATCCTGCGCTCCGCACACACAGCCACAACCACAATCACCAGCCGGATCAGACCAACACACACAGCCACAACCACAACCACAGCCACAGCCACAGCCACAACCACAGCCACAACCACAGCCACAGCCACAGCCACAATCACCAGCCACATCAGACCAACACACACAGCCACAACCACAGCTCACCAGCCGGATTAGACCAACACACACAGCCACAGCCACAACCACAGCTCACCAGCCGGATTAGACGCAGCGCAAACTCAACACAGGGATCGCCAGCTGTCATAGAATACCAGGACTTGTGATTGTATAGAATGGGGACCCAACATACGATCCAATCAGCTGCATTGTTATATTTAGAAAAAATATTAACCTCTTTTATACTTATGGTCTTGCCGGTTTCGTAATTTGTGTTTTGTAAGGCACTGGTGGAAACTGTTCTGGAGTCAAATTCCTCGAGTGTGAGAGCTCACTGGCGCAATGAAGCTGATTCTGATGTCACGTGGTCGCAGGTGGATGCAGATGGACTTGGTGCAGGTAGACACAGGTAGGTACAGGCAGACGCAGGTAAATGCAGGTGGATGCAGGTATACGTAGGTAAACGCAGGTGCAGGTAGACACAGGTAGGTAGAGGCAGACGTAGGCGCAGGTGCAGGTAGACGTAGGTAGACGTAGGTAAATGCAGGTAAACGCAGGTGCAGGTAAACGCAGGAGGCTCACCTCCAGCAGCTTGTCGTAGCGCTGGGCGGACATGAGGAAGCGGCCGTCCTCCAGCTGCATCTCGCGGTTCTCCAGCAGGTTGTTCAGGACCGGCAGCACGTTCCGCTCCGCCTTCTCCAGCCCCTCCAGAACCAGGATCCGGCCCTGCGTCGCGGCCCGAACCGCGCACTGCGGAACAGAGCGAGAGGTCAGCCTCACGGCTACAGCGCTGCCCCTCAACACCACCTACTGCAGCTACACAACCCCAACACCATCTACTGCAGCTACACAACCCCAACACCACCTACTGCAGCTACACAACCCTCAACACCACCTACTGCAGCTACACAACCCCAACACCACCTACTGCAGCTACACAACCCCAACACCATCTACTGCAGCTACACAACCCCAACACCACCTACTGCAGCTACACAACCCCAACACCACCTACTGCAGCTACACAACCCCAACACCATCTACTGCAGCTACACAACCCCAACACCATCTACTGCAGCTACACAACCCCAACACCACCTACTGCAGCTACACAACCCCAACACCATCTACTGCAGCTACACAACCCCAACACCATCTACTGCAGCTACACAACCCCAACACCATCTACTGCAGCTACACAACCCCAACACCACCTACTGCAGCTACACAACCCCAACACCATCTACTGCAGCTACACAACCCCAACACCATCTACTGCAGCTACACAACCCCAACACCATCTACTGCAGCTACACAACCCCAACACCACCTACTGCAGCTACACAACCCCAACACCATCTACTGCAGCTACACAACCCCAACACCATCTACTGCAGCTACACAACCCCAACACCACCTACTGCAGCTACACAACCCCAACACCACCTACTGCAGCTACACAACCCCAACACCATCTACTGCAGCTACACAACCCCAACACCACCTACTGCAGCTACACAACTCCAACACCATCTACTGCAGCTACACAACCCCAACACCATCTACTGCAGCTACACAACCCCAACACCATCTACTGCAGCTACACAACCCCAACACCATCTACTGCAGCTACACAACCCCAACACCACCTACTGCAGCTACACAACCCCAACACCATCTACTGCAGCTACACAACCCCAACACCACCTACTGCAGCTACACAACCCCAACACCACCTACTGCAGCTACACAACCCCAACACCACCTACTGCAGCTACACAACCCCAACACCATCTACTGCAGCTACACAACCCCAACACCATCTACTGCAGCTACACAACTCCAACACCACCTACTGCAGCTACACAACCCCAACACCATCTACTGCAGCTACACAACCCCAACACCATCTACTGCAGCTACACAACCCTAACACCATCTACTGCAGCTACACAACTCTAACACCATCTACTGCAGCTACACAACTCCAACACCATCTACTGCAGCTACACAACTCCAACATAACAACTCTAACACCATCTACTGCAGCTACACAACTCTAACACCATCTACTGCAGCTACACAACCCCAACACCATCTACTGCAGCTACACAACCCCAACACCATCTACTGCAGCTACACAACCCCAACATAACAACTCCAACACCACCTACTGCAGCTACACAACCCCAACACCCCCTACTGCAGCTACACAACTCCAACATAACAACTCTAACACCATCTACTGCAGCTACACAACTCTAACACCATCTACTGCAGCTACACAACCCCAACACCATCTACTGCAGCTACACAACCCCAACACCATCTACTGCAGCTACACAACCCCAACACCATCTACTGCAGCTACACAACTCTAACACCATCTACTGCAGCTACACAACTCTAACACCATCTACTGCAGCTACACAACTCCAACATAACAACTCTAACACCATCTACTGCAGCTACACAACTCTAACACCATCTACTGCAGCTACACAACCCCAACACCATCTACTGCAGCTACACAACCCCAACACCATCTACTGCAGCTACACAACCCCAACATAACAACTCCAACACCACCTACTGCAGCTACACAACCCCAACACCCCCTACTGCAGCTACACAACTCCAACACCACCTACTGCAGCTACACAACTCCAACACCACCTACTGCAGCTACACAACTCCAACATAACTCCAACACCACCTACTGCAGCTACACAACTCCAACACCACCTACTGCAGCTACACAACTCTAACAACCCCAACACAACTCACTGCTGCTACACAACCCAAACAGAACGCACTGCCCCAACACAACTCTCACAAAACACTCTGCTCCTACACAGCTCAAACAAAATGTACTGCCCCAACACAACATACTGAACATACTGCTCCAACACAACATACTGAACATACTGCTCCAACACAACATACTGAACATACTGAACATACTGCTCCAACACAATCTGAACATGCCACAGTCACTACCACCAACTTGAGCTTCTCTGACGGGTTTTACTGCTTGTTTGCAGAGACCGCCATTACATCACCAGGGTTCCGTCAGCCCTACCGCTAAACCTCTCATCACCACACTCCCTCACTGCCCCCCACACTCCCTCTCACTGCCCCCCACACTCCCCCTCACTGCCCCCCACACTCCCCCTCACTGCCGCCCACACTCCCCCTCACTGCCGCCCACACTCCCTCACTGCCCCCCACACTCCCCCTCACTGCCGCCCACACTCCCCCTCACTGCCGCCCACACTTCCTCTCACTGCCCCCCACACTCCCCCTCACTGGCCCCCACACTCCCCCTCACTGCCCCCCACACTCCCCCTCACTGCCCCCCACACTCCCCCTCACTGCCCCCCACACTCCCCCTCACTGCCGCCCACACTCCCCCTCACTGCCCTCCACACTCCCCCTCACTGCCCCCCACACTCCCCCTCACTGCCCCCCACACTCCCCCTCACTGCCCCCCACACTCCCCCTCACTGCCCCCCACACTCCCCCTCACTGGCCCCCCACACTCCCCCTCACTGCCCCCCACACTCCCCCTCACTGCCCCCCACACTCCCCCACTGCCCCCAACACTCCCCCTCACTGGCCCCCACACTCCCCCTCACTGCCCCCCACACTCCCCCTCACTGGCCCCCACACTCCCCCTCACTGCCCCCCACACTCCCCCTCACTGCCCCCCACACTCCCCCTCACTGCCCCCCACACTCCCTCTCACTGGCCCCCACACTCCCCCTCACTGGCCCCCACACTCCCCCTCACTGCCCCCCACACTCCCTCTCACTGCCCCCCACACTTCCTCTCACTGCCGCCCACACTCCCCCTCACTGCCCCCCACACTTCCTCACTGCCCCCCACACTCCCCCTCACTGCCGCCCACACTCCCTCTCACTGCCCCCAACACTCCCTCACTGCCCCCCACACTCCCCCTCACTGCCGCCCACACTCCCCCTCACTGCCCCCCACACTTCCTCTCACTGCCGCCCACACTCCCCCTCACTGCCGCCCACACTCCCCCTCACTGCCGCCCACACTCCCCCTCACTGCCCCCAACACTCCCCCTCACTGCCCCCCACACTCCCTCTCACTGCCGCCCACACTCCCTCACTGCCCCCCACACTCCCTCTCTGCCCCGGGTGCATGTACAAGGGCCTGGCGGGGACCGAAACGGCCTCTACTGACCACCTAATTAATTTCCTCTTAAATATGCCAACTGCCTGAAAGATTTAAACACGCTTTCATGGATGCGGACGTTTCCTTTTCCAAGCTAGCCTGCGTTCATCGCGATGATCGAGCAGTATAATTCATGTACGCTTCACAGGCGAGTCGTAAAAAAGGTGCAATACATCCTAAAAGCTTGTCTGAGGAAAAATACATTTAGCAAAAGCATTCTGGTTTCGTAGTATTTCTGAAGCTTCTTTTAAAAATATCCCGGCCACAGCCTGACATGTTTGTTTCTATTTTAGTTTGATCTATTTCTTCCTCTGACCAAGTACAGTGTTCTTATTCAAACTGCTCTGTGACGCAGACGCGGCCGTACAAACATGCGCCGAGATCAAACCCCGCTGACGTCAAACGGAGGAAACTCAAACGAGTCAGACGACCACAGAGCGAGTCGCCGTGTAATTAGGTTTTCGTGAAAATATATGCCAGATTCTGCGGGAAACGGGCCCGTAAAGCCTCACCCAGACGCACTGAAAGTCACCGTAAAACTGTTTTCACGGCGGACACAATAATCACGTCATTTCCTCTCGACTCGCGAAAAGCAAACTTCAGCAGCGCGGAGAATGCGTCCATCTGCCACAAAACACTCCATGCTGTCCTCATCCAGACACCCCCTGGAGAGGATCCGCTACTGGACCGGAGAGTTCCTGATTTTTCTCAGAATGGGGGCGAAACATAGCGGGCAGAAGGAGAGGCGTCTGGAAGTGAAATTCTTCACACGGCGGGAGTTTGAGCAACAGGCCACTCGACACCATGCAGTACTGGGCAAAAGCCAGAGGCACATGTATTAAAAAATCTGTAGAGTGACGATGGCTTCAACTATAACGTTTCTAAATATTGACGTTTTTTTATGATCGAGGGTAGTTAACTGTTAGAAACGAAGTCAAATAAATACTTGTTGTGACCACGCTTCACGTTTAAAACTGCATCAGTTCTCTGAGGTACACTGTCCTGCAGTGAAAGACTTTGGCATTCTTGGCTTCTCCAGGTCGTCCTAGACAACCTAAATTTTTTGTACACAACATGCATTTTGTTTGCAAAAAGGGTTTACAGCCGATTGCAGTGTGGACGTTAAACATGGTCAGTTTTAATTTGCGAAACGAGGGAAGCACTTGGAAACGGTCCAGAAGTTATAGTACATCACCTAACGTTATGGGCCTTTGGCACGACACACCGAACCGAGTTTAAACCGGGCTAGGAGGCGCAGAAAGAGCATCTGTTCTACGCCGAACGCGTCCTTCGAGGAGGAAGCGAGGCTCTCAGCTCTGACACACATACAGGAGCCGGGGCTGGATGTGGGGCTCCAAACGGGGACACGTCCCTCTGGAGAGACAGGCCCCGCCCACCTCCACTTCCACCAGTAGGGGCCCGCGTCCCCGGCCCGGCCGCTACCTGAGCCACCGCGAGGAGACTCGGACGACACCGTAAAGTAGCACAGTCTGAAACCAGGGAGGAACGCGGACATGCTCCTGCCATCAGGAGGAAGACTGCCTGTATTCACATGCTCCACTTCAGCTATCCATTTAATTTATCAAATTCTCATAACATAACCAAACATAACCTAACATATTATAACAGTGAGAACAGGCCATTCAGTTCAGCAATGTTTGCCTTTCATACCACTAAAGTGTACCTGCTGCTTAGTTTGCCTAAAAGCTGAATAGTACCTAGCACCGGATCAAGCCTGGTCATGAAAGGGGTGTCTCGGTGGCGCAGTCTGTAGAGCACCATCCATGTGAAAGAAAAAAAAAAAAGCCTGGTCTTGAAAACCTCCCAGTGTTTCTGCCTCCACTACATGACCTGGCAAGCTATTCCACACACTGACCACTCTGTGTGAACAATTACTTCCTAATGTGTGTGCAGAATTTATCCTTTGCTAATTTCCATTTATGCCCCCTCATTCTGCTAACTGAGCTCACCCTGAAGAATCTCCTGTAGTTCTCTGGTCAACGTCGACCATACTGCTCAATCTCAGCTCAAGTGACATTAATCTGCATTTGAACTAAAACTAAACTAAAAAACTAAACTAAAAAAAACCCACAATACAATGGGGCAAAGCGATAGGCTACACCTGCCACTGTTCTCTATTCATCTCTCCCTCCTTCTCTCTCTCCCTCCTTCTCTCTCTCTCCCCTCTCTCCCTCCCTCTCCCTCCCTCTCTCTCCCTCTCTCTCCCTCTCTCTCCCTCTCTCTCCCTCTCTCTCTCTCCCTCTCTCTCCCCCTCTCCCTCCCTGTGAATATCCTGTTTACAGTCTCTCCATTGTGGTGTGATTAATAGCTGGAACCCAGCCTGAACCAACATGGCGATCTCTGCCAACTCTTTACAATTAAAAAACATCAGCTAAAAAGGCATGACACGAAATCCACAGGTGGCACTGGGGCAGGGGGCACTGGGGCAATTAACACCCCTCTGGTTCATCATACAGCTTATATATTATGTAGTGGAGACCCAAATGCCATTCCGTGCATTATTTAGCACAATCTGCAATAAGTGTGAGTGGTTTCCATGGATATAACGGCCACCTGGGCATTCTTTTATTTTTATTTTGGTTCAATATAAAATGGAATACAAAAGGGTTTAAAATAAATAAATAAAACTTCTGGTGAGAGGAAGTGTTATCAAACTAATGGAGGTAATTTCAAATGCTAGAACCACAACTCAGAAAGAACTACATTTCCAAGAATGGCAGCTAAAATTGGTATGAGCTTTAGCAGATATAGGCATGCTGAGAAAGGGAGAGCCCCTCTGCACACAATACATGTTTAATTTAATCATGTATTTGGCAGGGACATTGCACATTAACAACATTTCCGTAAATGCACCAGGGTTAGCCAGGAAGGCTAATGCTCATCTGTAGTCCCTGGACTGTGGGGGGGAAACCATGCAAACACTTCTTGTGAGGCAACTGTGCTAACCACACTGCAACATCAATTTCGCTGAGAGATGTAGACACTCAATGATACATACATCTGGGTGAATTATGGCACGGTATTTATAGCATGTAAACAAAGGACACAAGCCAAGCATCTCTGTATACTTTACTGCACCATTCCCTTCTACTGAGTGACTGCCTGAGGTTCTACTCCACAGACAGCATCTTAAGAGCCCGTCTCCTGGGTGATCCAATCGGTGCACGTGCTGCAAGAGTGGCCCGTTAATGCTCCACCCTGTCCCATGTGAACCTCACCAAAAATACTCTGACGCAAGTTTGGCTACCGTGCCTGGTGATTGTTATGGATCAACAGGAAGCTGGTGATTTTGACCATAGCCAGTGAATCTGGAATCTTCATTGTACGTCGCTCTGGATAAGAGCGTCGGCTAAATGCCTGTCATGTCATGTAATGTAATGTAATGTAATGTGGGCAACATGGCTCAGGCAGTAAGAGCAGTCGTCTGGCAGTCGGAGGGTTGCCGGTTCGATCCCCCGCCCGGGCTGTGTCGAAGTGTCCCTGAGCAAGACACCTAACCACCAAATGCTCCTGACAAGCTGGTCGGGGCCTTGCATGGCAGCCAATCGCCGTCGGTGTGTGAGTGTGTGTATGAATGGGTGAATGGAGAAGCATCAATTGTACAGCGCTTTGGATAAAGGCGCTATATAAATGCCTGCCATTTACCATTTAATGTAATGTAACGTAATGGACACTCATTCCAGGTGAGAGTCTGCGCTCTGGACAAGAGCGTCAGCTAAATGCCTGTCATGTAATGTAATGTAATGTAATGTAACGTAACGGACACTCATTTCAGGTGAGATTTCGCGCTCTGGCGGCCGTGCGGGAGGGGGGCTTGCCTGGTCGATGTAGAAGGCGGTCCCGGCTCGGATCTCACGACGCTGCTTCAGGTCCGTCTCCGTGGTGTCCCGCGACAGAGCCACGTACTCCACCTCCCGCTTCGTCAGCTCCTGCAACGCACCGACCAATCAGCACCATCATCGCATTACTGTTTCAACACACCAAACCAATCAGCATCGTCATCGCATTACTGTCACAGCGGATCAACCCATCGGCATCATCATCACATTACTGTCACAACGCACCACCACTTTATCATCACAATCTCCATTACTGAAAGAAATAGTTCCTATACCTCTGTGTAGGTCCTCAGCAACTAGTAGAAGCAGTTCATGGTCCCATGTGCACGCACAAACACACACACACATAGACACACACGCACACGCACACGCACAAACACACACATGGTGGCACAGGTATGTGTGCGAGTGAGCGAGCGACTGAGTGTGTGAGTCTTAAACTGAACGTTTGGGAGTGGGCTGGAAGGACAGGAGTGTGTTACCAGGTACTGCATAGCAACAGGAGTGTGTTCCCAGGTACTGCATAGGAACAGGAGTGTGTTACCAGGTACTGCATGGCGACAGGAGTGTGTTACCAGGTACTGCATAGCAACAGGAGTGTGTTACCGGGTACTGCATAGCAACAGGAGTGTGTTACCAGGTACTGCATAGCAACAGGTGTGTGTTACCAGGTACTGCATGGCGACAGGAGTGTGTTACCAGGTACTGCATAGCAACAGGAGTGTGTTACCGGGTACTGCATAGCAACAGGAGTGTGTTACCAGGTACTGCATGGCGATGGATCGGCGGAGGGGTCCGGGGGGCCCGATGAGGAACACATCCTGCCCCAGCAGGTCCTTCTGCATGATCCAGCGCAGGTGCTGCACCACTGTCTGGGGCATCGCCCCCGTCACTGCCAGAGCAACAACAACAATCAGCAACAACAACACAATACTGCATTAGCAACAACAACAATCAGCAACAACAACAACACAATACTGCATCAGCAACAACACCGCATCAGCAACAACAACAACCAATCAGCAACAACACAACACTGCATCAGCAACAACAACAACACAATACTGCATCAGCAACAACAGCCCAACAGCAACACTGCATCAGCAACAACAACCAATCAGCAACACCAGCCCATCAGCAACAACAGCCAATCAACAACAAATGGATAGTTTTATTTGGATCAGTATGGAACACAAATCAAAAGCTCCATGATGGTACAGAAAGCTTAAAAACTGTGTTTCCTTTACCCTGAGAGCAGTGTCTCTTTCACACAGAGAGACTTACTGTGCTTCACTGGGACAAGCTCCGGGTTTCTCGGAGCTTTCAGCTGGAATGAGATTTCCCCAATCTTTACTGTGTCCCCTGCGAGAAAAACACACACCGTCAGTGCTTACCGAAGAGCGTAGCATAGCATTTAATGAACCAGCTACATGCTGTACATAACTCAAAGGGGCAGATTCAATTATTTAAATTTACTACATTACATTACAGGCACCAGGCAGAGAGGCTCGCAGTGGGAAGAGACTAAGTGGCTTCAGATGTTTTCATTTATGCAAGCGTCATAAATGCTGGGCATCGGGAAGAACCTACTTTACACATTCTGGAGCTGAAAGACTACCCAAATCAGTTAAGGCTTCACTTTTTGAGATTTGAACAGAAATTGCAGAAGAGACTTAACATCTCTATTTAACAGTAGTAGTAATTTAGTATGATATAAAATTGAATGTATCTTGACTCCACCCCACTGAGAATCAAAAAGTAGGATGAGGAATTTCCAAAGTAGGTTTTCTTTGTCCTGACAAGATGCAAATATCAGGTCTCTGGATATTCCGCAGGCTTTCCTGTCAGTTTGAAAGCTAAACTGTGTGCCACTGCCACTTTTCACAGAGGAGTTCACCAGTAAATCTTGTAGATTCCTGGGTCTTCCTGGGTTATTTTTAAACTGCTTTAATTATATTCTGCTACACTAACTGCATTAAAAGTTGTTTATGATTTAACTGCGTATGTACTTAATAGTTTGATTGAATCAGAGAAGTGAGTTGTGGCGCCCTTTGCCCAGAGTGGACCTGACACAAAATCCCCCCCCTGCCTGCAATACTACTTTTATATTTCTACAGTAATGGGCATGTTTTATGCGTTTACTGTGTAACCTGACTGCCAACTGGCAAAGTTGTCTAACATAGCCCTGCAGTACCGCCAACAGAATGAGAACCACAAAAGTGCTCAGTACAATCAAAACTGGTCTTGGCTTTGAATGAGTACATTAGCTAGCCATTATGAGATAGTATCCATTCTACAGATTTGCTTGCAAGTAATGGGTGATATTTTGTTAAAAACGTACGTGTGTCGATATCAGCACTGGACATCTCTGATTGCATATTCCCGTCGTAGATACAGAAACACAGCAAGCAAACTTATGCTATGTTATTTAATTAAAGCCAGCTAAATTACCCTACTGTCTCCAAGAGATCACGTTTTGCCGGTTAGCTATTAGTTGGCTAATACATTGAAGTTAACAGATTATTGGAAGCCATGTGTACAAAGACAACGTGAACGAGACCTTAATCTTAAAATAATATCGGCACATCATTAGTTTGGCCACACGCGTCAAAGAATTATCTCTGAAACACACTGCACTTCAAGGGTCAAAGGTACATGCACGTCGCCGATAGCATGCCAGCTAGCCAGGTGGCTATCCATGGCAGCAAGCTGGGGATCCCGGTCATGCGGTTGAATAAAGCAATATATCCCTCCATGAATACGACAATAATAGAACTGCACGGGTGATTTAACTACCTGAAGAAGTGTTCAAAAGTTTGACCTCATGTGTTCGACATGTCCAGCCACTTTTCCCCGTAACAGGTCCCAAAATATTCCTAATTCGTCGCGCAGCAATGGCAGCTGCTGTACCCCCAAAAAGAACTCGCGACTGCATTATACAATCCTGATCTCGCATAAGTCAGCACTTGGAAATACTGAAATATTCTATCCTTTAGGCGTCATCATGATGATTCCATAGCTGCTCAAAGTTACCACTCCTCGTCTATCAGGGGACGACAATACAGGCCGGACCGATAATGTCCGACAACTAACTGCTCCGCCAGGAAGTCAAACGATAAAACTGTGTTCCTACTGCTAAATATGGGCGTTAACTGTAAAACATATTAAATAAATAAATAAAATACCGATATTGATAAACGGGGCTTCAGTCATGCGAATTTCAAATATCAGTCACTAAAATCCATTCACATAAAAAGGATAAAGACTAGGCGAAGACCACACCAGCATACTGGAAAAAGTGGGAATTCTATCACTATTTTGAAATGAAAGCTTTGGTAAATGTTATTGCATACATAAATTGATGAATACGAAAAGACCTAAAATACATAAATATATGCAAGCGAGAGCAGGGTGCGGAATAATAAGTCAGCATTATTTGCCACATTTACAGTGATGTTTTATTATTATGTGTGATGACGTCTGAAGAACCGCACGGTAATGTGAACTTGTTCCGTTAAAAATAACCGTTTAACGGTTACAGCATGTTCACTTTAATACTGTCTTCTTTTCTTCATTATGATATGGAACTAGAATTTTTCACACTTAATGGTTTCAGATCTTTAGACAAAATGTAATATTAGCAAAGTCAACCTGAATAAATACAAAACACATTTTTAAAACATTTTAGTTTCATGGATTGGTTCCATGTCACCCTGGCCCTGTGAAAAAGTAATTGCTTCCTGATTTAATTATTTAATTGAATAACTGGTTTCACCACCTTTAGCAGCAATACACCTTTAACAACCACATACTTCATATAATTTGCTATCTTTCATATCGCTGTGGAGGAATTTTAACCCACTTGTCTGCTTTTATGAATACACAACATCTCCATTTCAGTCAGGCAAGTTTAATTTTGATTTGTTCCAATTAGATGTGGACTTGCTTTTGTGTTTTGGATTATTGTCTTGTTACATAACCCAATTACACTTCAGCTTCTGCTCATGGACAGATGACCAGACATTCTAATAATTCATGGTTCCTTCAATAATGACAAGTTGTCCAGGCCCCGACCCAGCAAAGCATCCACACACTAAAATCGCCATGTTTGACTTTTGGTATGATGTTCATACTGGGAAATTCTGTATTTGCTTTATGCCAGACGAAATGGCACCCGTATCGTTCAAAAAGTTGTACTTTTGACTCATCTATTGAAAAATACACTGCTATGGTAATTCTAAAAGTAAAATCCCTTGCATTTATATAGCATGTTTCTCACACTCAAAGTGCTTCAGAGTGATGAGGGGGAAACTCGCCTCAACTACCAACAATGCAGCCATTTTGCACCAGAATGCTCACCACACAACAGCTAAGGTGGAGATGGAGAGAACAATTATTTAGCCAATTAAATCAGGAGATGATTAGGTGGCAGGTTGAGGCAGCCAGGGTTGGAAATTTAGCCAGGACACCAGGGAACCACCTACTCTTTGCGATGAGCGTCATGGGATCTTAAATGACCGCAGTGGGTCAAAGGGTTATTTAATGCAACACAAATTTTAGCCATTTCCCAGTTACAACAAATTAAGCAGCAATGATTACATACGCAGACTGTTACAGACTGGAAGGGAATGGAAGCTATAAAAAGCCTCAAGGGTATTTTTTCAAATGGCATAATTCTGCACACAGCGGCTATTAATAGGCCACAACTAAAGGCTGGTGCCATGTAGCAATTATATAAACTATTAATCCCACCTATATCCACATATACAAGTCATAAAGCTCATTGTTAAATGCAAGCAAATGGTAGCACTGCTCATGAACCACGTCCCTGCAGTTCTGAGTGTTAATAGAATAGAGAAATATAAACTCAAAGTAGTTTAGTTGCTACGCTACTGATCGTTATTCCATTTGCTCTTACAGTAGTCGTCGCACGCAAACTAATAACACAGATGACGGTTGTGTGTGTGTGTGTGTGTGTGTGTGTGTGTGTGTGGAGGGGGGTGGATTGCTCGCAGGTCTTCTACGGACGAATGACGTCACGAACATCGCCTCTACTCCTTATACGGGTTGACATTTATCACGTGGAGAGAAGGTTCAGCCCTCGGAAGAGCCGAGCGAAGAGGGAGAGGTACAGCGAAGGAGGGTGCGAAAAAAAGAAGCAGCTACCTGTCTGTCCTGGACGAGTCAGATGCCCAATTTCATGATCAGAAGGCACCGGTAACAAGTGACGAATCCTTCGCGCAAAGCTCACTTTCCCCCCCCCCCACAAGACGGACAATTCGGATAAGAGACAATGGAAGATGTCTACCGCTATACTCGAAGCCCCGTGTGGGAAGAACTGGTCAGTATCATTGTATTCTACCGGAACAAAGTCTGCTGAACTTTTTGCTCTACCTTCTGCGGCGCTCGAAATGTTGTTAACAGTTATTATTTTGGCAACGTATCTCCCGCGGGCCGTGGTTACTGAGTCTCACAAACTCCAGAACATGCCTTTCAGACGTTTTTGCTGTGTCGTCGTTAACAACAGACTTGTGAAAAGTGACATTATCGATATGCCAGTCTGAATATTAGATTGCATAGACAATAATAACTGTAGCATATTTGTGATTAAACCGCAAAATAATCAAAGTAATGCACTATGACAGTCGCCTCTCGCCTACTGCCCTTGATTGACTGTTGAGACCAACTACGATTCATACAAAGTGAATTCACGTTTCAGACGGAGAAATGCAGTAAGGATTATAGGAAATAAAATGAATGGACTACGTTATTAAATATTCCTTCTTGTTCGTATCTAGTTCTAATGCATTGACCATAACTGGTCTGTGTCAAAATATGAGACCGAAATAAAGTATCCCCCTCACCGTGAGTATGCAAACCGGCGCAGTGTATATGCTTTCCTGAATGCAATGAACGGTGTGAATTATAAACACACAAGTACGATAGCGTTTGTGATGCCTTTTAACTTTAGACGATATCAAATATAAAATACATATGTAACGAATGGATATGAGCATGGGCTAGAAGTGAATAATGAATGGAATATACATTCATAATTTTACCGAATAAAGCCGGAAAACACTCAGTGTTCATTTAACTCTACGAGAGTATAGGGGTCCAAGATGGACCGAGTACAGTAGCGATTCTATCGGACTTGCTTTAACACTGGAAATCGTCGGCTTTAGTGTAGGCAATGCGTGCGTGGTTTCACAGAATATAATTCAAGAATAAATAAGCGTAACATATAAGCTCCCTGCTGTTCGGGCCAGGGCACGTTTTTAAATATGATTCCTTGTTTCCCACCACAAGTAATCCCTGTCAGTATGAAGCCTATACATTACGCGTTGATTCTAATCTTCTTTTCTCGCCAGAAAGTATTAGGGGTTGGGGAGGAAGACTGGTTTAAACAGGGTTACGCTGTGCCTTTTGATCGCCCAGCCTACACAATGAACAATTGTGTAGTTTTAGGAACAGTTCGTACCAATACGCACGACTGTGGTGTGCTTAGTTTGTTGCTGGTCCGTAAATGAATACGGTTAAATAAAAAACCACTGGGATTGTCTGTACATGCAAATATATTGTTGCCAATTATGAAAATGAATGTATAAGTAATACAAAGCAGACGGCAGCTGATGCATCTTAACTGAAGTATGCTACAATATGGAATTTAATTGCATTCGTTTACGAGTTCCCATATTAATTGTAACAACATAATTTGCCATTATTCCTTGTATTGAACTTGGCCTACGAAGTTGTTATTCCATTTAAACCTTTGATACGGAGCGGACTTAAAATCAATTGCTGAACTGTGCAACTCCAGCGCGCACACTGTAGGCTACTGTCGCCCACCTCAAACCAGACTCCTCTCCGAATAACCACTAGGGTTTGCTACGGACATTTCCTCCCGTTTTTAGATGGGTGAGACAGCGGAGGCAGAGCCCAGAATTGGTGCACGCAGACTGCAACCGTAAAACGTTAGAGAGGAAGCGCCATGGAGGCGGTGGGCTGTGCATGAACATGGCAGGTTCGAACGCGCCCAGCGTCGCTGTCAATAAGTAGAATAAGCGACGGAGTATCGCTTTCGGGTGACAGCGGAGAGTGGAAGATGGCGGCGAGGAGAACCGCTTTTCAGCCGCTGTCCAGCTCGCGCGTCCCGGAGGGGAAGGGAGCGGCTGACCGCGACAAGCCTAATCCGGAGTGGTGTTGTTCTACCACCCACCAGGAGCCGGAGAAGGGAGCCCCTTCCACCGCGGGCATTGGCAGCGCCGGGATTCACCAGCACGTCGTCGGCGCCGTGGGGGGACCAGGTACGGCGGACGAGTCCTCAGACAGCGAAGGAGAGCAAGAAGGCCCCCAGAAACTCATCAGGAAAGTGTCCACCTCCGGGCAAATCAGGAGCAAGGTAAGCAACAGATGGGGGGGTCTGTGGTCAACAGTGGATTAGCGAGCCGGCACGTACTACGCGTTCAAGAAGAGCATATATATATCCATGGCTCTTCGCACGAGACAATAAGAATATGAAATAAATGTGTGATTGATGTCAACCTTGGGAATCTGTGACATAGTATTTTAAAATGTGGTCGTATATTTCCACGATAAAAAAAAATAAAATAAAAAAACTGGATTAGGATCTTCAGTGAAGTCACAAGTGAGGATACCTTTTTGAGGCCGTGTAATTATCTGTGAAGTGAATTGAGAGGGATTTAAAGAGTAATCCGTAATTTCGAAGCAACATCCTATTAAGAATTACGCACAGTAAGAATAATCCATCGAGACACACGCGGTTGTGAAATGACTGACATACTGTAACCCCTTGTGTTTTTATTTCTCAATACACACGGGTCACTTATATATATATATATATATATATATAAACTTGTTTTGTACAATATCGACTGGAAATGAAGTACAAATAATTGGCAAGGAAACAGACTAAATTGAATTACATGAAAGCGAGTGATTAGAGGGGTCAGTCAGTTAATTTTGTGTGTCGTTTTTTTTTTTGTTTTTTTTTGGGGGGGGGGGGGGGGGGCGGCGAGGGGGCGTCGTCTTTAACCGGTCGGAGTGACAGGTTACCAGGCATGCTAGACTTTAACTACAGCTGAAAAAGTTATTTCTTCCTCCTTTCAGAAAATAGAGCCACTCAATAATTGACAGTTTTTTCACGCCCGCCACTGCATTATTTAGGAAGTCTATTTTTAGAAGGTTACAACACTCGTTCTGCCAAGTGATGTGGGTGGGGCTTGCTTTTTCATGCTAATTGGCGGTTACGAAAAACCAGAACGGTAAATAATATGTCCTATTCTTCTTCTGTGGTATCAAGTATTCCTCCGACACGCAGCTGTATCCCAATCTGGCGTGTACCCTCCGATGCGGAGATCTCAGGGGCTTATTTTCAGGCGGGGGTCTGTCATGATGTATCTAAGGGGTCTTATATATCATATATTTATTATAATATATAAAGTAATTGTAATATATATATATTTATATTGAAGTGACAGAAAAGGAGTGTGCCCTTACTGAAGACACAACTGCACGTGCTTCGTATTTGGACACTTTCGGCTTTTCAAGAGTTCGAGTGGGAGGGCCTGGTTATCATTTGAGTGACTGGGGCGTGTCCGGATATGCTGGGCGCTGATTCTGTTGTGCATCACAGCGAGTTGCAGACTCCAGTCCGTTTCGCCAGGGAATTAAGATACTGCTAAACATTCGTACAACTGGGAATTTTACTGAATACAGTTGAGGCGAAGCGCCTTCAGCTCAAGGGATCTATCCTGCAGGTTTGTAGTTGCAGGTGAATTAAAATAATTCTATTTTATTTTGTATCACGCTTTTCTCAGAAGATGGTCAACAAAGGCACTATACAGAGTACCAGCCCTGAGCCCCCACCCCTAAGGTCCAGTTCACAAAACACGTGCGCCACCCAAACTTGGGGTGTGTGTTCACAAGATATGGGGGGGGGGGTAAATTAGAAGTGAGGGGAGGGTAAGTTTTCGGGCCGTTTGGACTCTGACAGGAACCCATGCACTCCCATGCTATTGGGCCGGGTCTCAGAGTGGGCGGGGCTGGCCCCCGATTACAAGCACGTATATCCCATAATGCAGCAGGCATTCCTTACGGGTCAGGCCACAGGCAACAGTGCAGACGCCGTCTCTCACACACTGCAGGAGGGTGTAGTGACACCCCCCTCAACAAGCTGCTGACTCCATGGTAACCACCAGTCATATCTTCATCTAGCTAATGTCCTCAGGATATAGTGAGAGAGAGGGAAAGAGAGAGACGGAGAGAGATGGAGAAAAGGTTTAAGTTGATGTGTCACTCAACGCTGCATTTCAGTTGCACTTCTATTCCACTCGAGACTGACCCCACACCTCCACTTGTAAAAAGCATAGTCTCTTGCTTGGCCTTGGACGCGTCTGCCTTTGCTGCCCAATATATTTCTGTTATTCTCTTTTTTTACACCCTTTCTATTCTGTTCCTCACTTCTGGAAACAGATGAGCTTCATCTGGAGTGTGTGTTCATTTGCTTTCGGCTAGCAGAGGACGTAACACATGGTTGTGTACCTCCGGCTAGCAGGGAATGAAATGTATTATTTTGAACACAACACATTTGCTTTCAGCTAGCAGAGAGCGTAATGTATTACTTTTCTTTCAGCTAGCAGAGAACGAAACACATTCGCTTTTAACTAGCAGAGAACCTAAGGTGGATTTCTTTGCTTTTAGCTAGCATACAACATAATGTATTATTTTGCTTTCAACTGGCAGAGGACATAACATGTTAATTTGCGTTTGCCTGGAGAAAATGTAATGTGCGTTCATTTTGCTTTCGGCTAGCGGAAAACGTAGCGCGTTCATTTGTTTTCAGGGACTGCAGTCTGCAGTGTGTTTGTTTGCTTTGGGCTGGCGGAGCTGGTGGTGTGTGGAGCAGCATAATGAGCTGGACGGACAGGTGTTCAGGTGTTGTAGAGCAGCAGCAGATGTCCCAGTATCACTGTATCATCAGCAGGCTACGCAGCCTCCAGCTCCCAGGGGGACAATAACTCAAAGGGTCCTCGACCTGTTTCTGCTTCAGCCTGGATTACCAAACCTGTGTGTGTGCATGTGTGTATGTGTCTGTAGGCTTGTGTGTGTGCATGTATATATATATATGTGTGTATGTGTGTGCGTGTGTGAGAGAGTGAGTGTGTGTGAATGCGTCCGCAGGTGTTGTGTGTCCGCAGGAGTGTGCGTGTGTGTGTGTGTGTGTCTGTGTGTAGTCAATCTCCTACCCCTGAGCCTGGCTGCTTAAGCACAGAGGATATCTCACACTCTTACACACACACACACACACACACACACACACACACTGACACACTCATACACACACTCACACACTCACACACTCGCACTGACGCACTCACTCACTCACTCACTCACTCACTCACTCACTCACTCACTCACTCACTCACTCACTCACTCACTCACTCACTCACTCACTCACTCACTCACTCACTCACTCACTCACTCACTCACTCACTCACTCACTCACTCACTCACTCACTCACTCACTCACTCACTCACTCACTCACTCACTCACTCACTCACTCACTCACTCACTCACTCACTCACTCACTCACTCACTCACTCACTCACTCACTCACTCACTCACTCACTCACTCACTCACTCACTCACTCACTCACTCACTCACTCACTCACTCACTCACTCACTCACTCACTCACTCACTCACTCACTCACTCACTCACTCACTCACTCACTCACTCACTCACTCACTCACTCACTCACTCACTCACTCACTCACTCACTCACTCACTCACTCACTCACTCACTCACTCACTCACTCACTCACTCACTCACTCACTCACTCACTCACTCACTCACTCACTCACTCACTCACTCACTCACTCACTCACTCACTCACTCACTCACTCACTCACTCACTCACTCACTCACTCACTCACTCACTCACACACACACACACACACACACACACACACGTGTTTTTGGGCCGGGCTGTGCTGGCCGTTGCGGAGCTTGTCCCTTGGCGGTTTGGCGGGAGAGAGAGAGAGAGCCCGAGGCCACGCCCTCCTGTGATGGCAGGGACGGAAAGCGGGTCGTCACGGCTACAGCGACAGCCAGACAGAACGGCAGACCTGCCATCCAGTGAGCGCGCTCAGAGCAGAGGCTGATGTCGGTCTGCTGGGTTTTGGAACATTGTGCATGTCTGAGAGCTCCAAAGTTATGAAAATGGGAAGAAAAAAAAGGGCTGATTCTTGCCCCTGGGGCAAGATGAACTTTTGTCTTAAAAGTGTTTTAAAAAGTTTTAAAAGCGATAAAAATCATGTTCCTACATCCACCTGCAAATTTCAATGCAGTTTCTCTCACTTTTTACATTTACATGTTGTACATGTCTTCATAGAACACTCTAGGTGTGCAAGGGTAGTTTTAATAACCATACGGAGGTGTGGTAGGGTGGTTTTTAATACCCATATGTGAGGTAATATATATGCATCATGAATACGTTTCCAGCTTCTTCAGCTCCCGAGACTATTGCTTCAGTCCCGGCTGCTTTCGCTACACCTGGATTGGCTTACAAACCTCTTGCCGTTTGCCATTGGCCAAATCCGGCCGATCCCTATCACGCCAACGGCCCGACACTCCACGTAAAAAAACAGCACTCTGTTCAGAAACCGTGTAGAGCAAAGAGCGATCGCATTGTTCGTCGGGGCGATGTAATCACCGCAGGATTCATTCATGATGGATGAAGCCCGAGTTCCATTCTATTAGCGATCGTCTTCCCCCACTTACGATGCGCTCTGGGTGTAGCGTTACGCAGTGGCCGCCCTGGCCCTGCGCCGCTGATGAGATTATCAGGGGAAATGGGAGTATTAGCGAGGCGGTCCAACATGGCTGCTGGCTCCACGTCCACGTCGGCCGACGATGAGTCCAGAGATGTTTATCGGTCGCCGTGACACCGCATTACATTAATTAACGATTAACTTCAAGTGCCCCTTCCAGGCAACGGTCCTTGGAGGGAGGGAACCTCCTGTGCACTGTGAGCATGCAGTTAGAAGGGTGGATGAGGAAGTTGTGATATGATAGAGAGAGAGAGAGAGAACAGCCAGTCGCCTAGTGGCGAAGGTACTTGACTGGGACCGGGAAGGTTGGTGGTTCAAGCCTCGGTGGAGCCACAATAGTGCAGCTGTTTGGCCCTTGAGCAAGGCCCTTAACCCCACATTGCTCCCGGGGGGGGATTGGCCCCTGCTTAGTCTAATCAACTGTAAGTTGATAGTAAAAGCGTCAGCTGTATAACTGTGATGCAATTGAAAGGAAGTGGCAGGTGTGGTGTGGTGTGTGTCAGAGTCTCGAGTCAGAGTCCGGTACCTCCGCTGACCGCTTAACATTACATTACATTACATTACATTACATTATTGGCATTTGGCAGACGCTCTTATCCAGAGTGACGTACAGTTGATTAGACTAAGCAGGAGACGATCCTCTCCTGGAGCAATGCAGGGTTAAGGGCCTCGCTCAGGGGCCCAACGGCTGTGCGGATCTTATTGCGGCTACAACGGGGATCGAACCACCGACCTCGCAGGTCCCAGGCGTGTACCTTAACCACTACAGACGCTACAGACCCCGCCAGGCCACTGCGGTTTCCCCGGTGTGTGTCCGTCACGCAGAGCGGACGCTGACGCTCTCGGGAAATGCGTCTGAGCCGCTGCCAGACACCCGGCCCGGGCCAGGAGCGCGGCGATAACATCGACAGCCGTCGCAGAGACGCGCAAGTGAGCCCATTACCGCGGGGAACGGGGTCTGGCCGGCTGGCGGCCCGGCGCATGGGGAGACGTGAAGAAAAAAAAAAAACTCTTGACCGCAAACTACCATTTTCTCGATTGACTTTTATCGTTTTATCATTGACGTATTGTTAGCATTGACTACATTGAAAGGGTGGCTGGGACGCCTATGCTGGAGCCAACCACAGTGGCGCTAGTGGGGGCCTGTAGCGTAGTGGTTAAGGTACATGACTGGGACCCGCAAGGTCGGTGGTTCGAATCCCGGTGTAGCCACCATAAGATCCACACAGCCGTTGGGCCCTTGAGCGAGGCCCTTATCACTGCATTGCTCCAGGGGAGGATTGTCTCCTGCTTAGTCTAATCAACTGCACGTCGCTCTGGATAAGAGTGTCAGCCAAAATGTAATGTAGTGAGAAGTGTCTGTCAATCAGACCTAGAAACGAGCATCAAAGACTAAGCCTGGTTTTGGTCGTTTGCGTAAAGGAGGAGAACTGAACTGGCCTTGGAGGTAACAAGTCCAGGCTTAATTAAATAATTTTTCCCTTTTTTCTCCCAATTTGGGAGCCAATTGTACCCTGTCTAATTCAATTAGAGCTAGCATTAGATACACCGCCCACATTAAATAATTTTTCCCTTTTTTCTCCCAATTTGGGAGCCAATTGTACCCTGTCTAATTCAATTAGAGCTAGCATTAGATACACCGCCCACACCCCGTCCCTCGGTGGCCCTACGAGAACGACACGCCTTCTTCAAGACGTCTCGGCTCATGCCCGTTGCCGTGATTCCGAGGCGCCCGAGGTGCTTTTTGTGCGGCGATCTACTAACCCTGCCAAGTCCCTCCCCCTGGACCAGCGAGCCAATTATGCTGCTCCACGTGAGCCGGCCAAAACTTGGCTTTTTGGCAGGACCGAGAATTGAACCCCGGTCCCCGGAGTGCAACTGCAGCGAACTGCAACCGCAAGTCTGCTGCGTCTTAGCCTGTTGCGCCACCAAGTCCAGGCTTAACCGTTCCACTACACTGCCGCCACAAACACTGGGGGCACCGAGTGGCTTGAACCGCTTGCAGTCGAGCTTGGTGCGATTTCAAAGTTTACAATTCAGATCAACAGCAGTGCCCCACCTGGGTATCAGACCCAGAACCTCATAGTCACATGACCAGTTCCTGAACCCCTGCCACACGATGCTCTGACCCAAAAGCCACACGAGCGAGAGGTGGTTCTAACCGACAGGGCATGGGGACAAT
This sequence comes from Conger conger, assembly GCF_963514075.1. Classification (NCBI taxonomy): domain Eukaryota; kingdom Metazoa; phylum Chordata; class Actinopteri; order Anguilliformes; family Congridae; genus Conger; species Conger conger. The sequence continues at coordinate 5,590,104 of NC_083776.1, read as the reverse complement.
GCATTCAAAATGGGACAGTAACGCAAATAATCACACGTGACAACAGTGGTGTGCAGTAGAGCCTCTCTGAACACACAACGCATCATAACAGGTGGATAGGCTACAGCAGTAGACGTGGACAAAATAAGTGTAATAAATACCTAATAAAGTGCTCGGTGAGTGTATGTGAATATAGAGCTGGTGAAGACTTATACGGAGATACAAGAACCATTTCTGTATGACACACGTGTAATGGAGGTCAAGTCAGGGAGTTACGCAAATCAGTGCAAACTTTGTTAGTCCATATCTCCCGGATCAACAATCCGAGAAAAGTGTAAATTCGGTTCCAGCGGTTTCTTACAAGGCCAAATCAGCACGTCGAATCTCATTAAAATCTGTTGATGACGCGGCCCAAAAGTGTGTCGATCTGACACGGAATCACCCGATAATGCCTTCGCCCTCCTGTCAGCTGTCAGTGTTGTCACTGCTGTCACTGCTAAGGGCCTTTGGCAGTTCATGACCATGTCCTTCCTAATCCGCTTTATTCGCTCGGTCTAAAAGGATGCCGGTTGGGACGCATTAGATCCCGAGAACGCCATTGCAGGACGATCCCACATCGGACCGGACGCATGTTCATGTTGTCGGACAGTCAATATCCGACCGGTTAACACTGCGTATTACGGGACACTCTGCGCTCCTATAGATGCGGTGCAACTTGGCAGAAGTGAGAAGCCATTCAGACACAAGATGTTTGCTTGTGATAAGCCCTTCCAGGCACATTATGTCAGGCCGGATTTGATCTGGCAGCCCTTGCCTGTGAGCTGTGGCTGGGCTCTTGATGATCTTGGACTAGCGGTGGTACATTCTTGTGCGATTCTTCATACTGGGTCTCGCCACTGGTGCAGCATCCGGCCCCCTGTACCCCCCAAAACCTCCCCCCACCCCCCTGAAGACAACATAAAATTTAATGTCCCCTCCTCCGCCCCTCTCCCCCCAACCACACATTCAACTTTCGACATTCATTTGGCTGTCGTTCGATCCGCCCACCAGCCCCCTGCCCCCCCCCCCCCACCTCCCCTGACAGGGGCAATTGCTGCCTTCCGCCTCCCACTGAAACAATGACTCAGTCTTCTCGCTGATGGCCAAATTACATAACCACAAGCTAACGGCTTTATGCAGCAGACTCTTCAAAGCGGGAGGCGTTCCTCGTGCACAGAGTAAACGCTCTCCTGCAAACAGGGCCTTTCACCCCCTTCTGACTCAGGGACGTCCATGTGGAGGACCCCCATCATCAGTGAAGAAGGGTTATATTCGGGTTTGGGCTCGAAATCAAATTCGTTTTTGGATTCAAATACTTTTCTGTGCTCTATTGATCTTGCTAGCCACATTTGAGCGTCTGCGAGGAGGAGCAGATTTGTTCCAATTCACCAGGCATGCTCAGTCAAATGCAGAAAAGTATTTGAATCCAAAACAAAAAAACATTCGAACCCCGGATCTGGTTTTATTTAAAAAACAAAGTTCTGAAATATTCCCCCAAATCTATATACAGTCTTTACATATCAAGTCTCTCCAGAGACCCCCTACAGTACCCCCCTCCAAGGAACCAGCAGAGCCCCTGTTGGAAATCCGGGCCCTACAAGACTCCCTTCCTAACTCAGAGATGGTGATGGAGTCTCCAAAGACGGTCCCAAATGTTTGGCCGAGCCCCCATCGGATGCAAGGAGACTTCCGGAGCCGAGACGTCTCGAGCAGGAACATCTGCTGCTTCTAAACACGAGGAGGAGTGCAGCGTACAGGACTGGAGTATTTGTTTTGTCTGTCCAGACAAACCCCAGAAGACCACTGGCTGAACTCACAAGGCGACCGGAAAGACCCAGAGAAGCGCAATGGTGCTCTCGCAGCGAGCGAACGAACTGCCCGCAACTCTCTCAGCCGAAAGCGGTCAGTCAGTCTGCAGGTGAGGAGGAGGTGCTGGACTCACCTGTTCCGGGGGCGGCCTGTAGCGGCCTGTAGCGTAGTGGTTAAGGTACATGTCTGGGACAGGCAAGGTCAGTGGTTCGATCCCCAGTGTAGCCACAGTAAGATCCGCACAGCCGTTGGGCCCTTGAGCAAGGCCCTTATCCCTGCATTGCTCCAGGGGAGGACTGTCTCCTGATTAGTCTAATCAACTGTATGTCGCTCTGCCAAATGCCATTAATATAATGTAATTTAATGTTCCCTCCATTCAGTCACAGCACGCCCCCCTTCTGTGGCCCCCCCTATGTGAGAAGCAATGCACCCCCCCCCCCAAAAAAAACCCAACAAAAACAAACAAACAAAAGAAAACGAACTAACAAAATGGTTTCCCATTTTACATTGTCAAGCACATCTATGGACAACTTGACAGACGAGTCTTTTACGCCAAAGCGGCGTGCAAAGAACTGCATTTCCCATGGTAGGTGCGAGCGTTTCTATCCCACAGCCTCTCAGGGCGAGTCTCCACTTTCCGGTCAGCCGTGACATGGTGCGTAGAGCACTCGGGAGGAAAGCGTGCTCAAAGACCTTCCCTCTCCCTCTCCCTCTCTCCATGATGTCTTCCTCCGTCCGTGGCTCGGTAATTGCGTTAGTCTCGCACGGCTGAGAGGGGGAGCTGGGATTAGTGTCGTATTAATAGCAGCTGTGGGCTGGTGGGGAGCAGAAGTGGTGCAGGCGAGAGGTCGGGCGAGGAGGAACGGCGACCGACCGCGCCAAACCAACCAGCCCCCCCCAAACGGTCCCCACGGTAACCGAGACAGGGTCAGGGCTCCAGGGCCGTAACCCCGGCGACCTGATCCAGCCGGCACTCAGATGGGCCTGTGGGCTCTGCGAAGCCCCATGGAGGAGGTCCTCTCCCACCCTGAACACAAGGAGGCCCACGTGGCATTAGACCTCCACCCAGCCACCCCCTCACCACCCTGTCAAAGATCTACCCAATAACGATTTCATTAGCAGAGACACTCCACAGCTGATTGCCGGCGGTGTCCGTGCCCCAGAAACGGAAACAAAAAAGTTGCAACTAAGTTAAGTCATAAAAAAAGTTGGGACGCATTTAGAAACTGCACCAAAGCCCCAAAACTCTTCCTCCTATGACCTGAGCAAGAGAGAGAGGGAGAGTGTGTGTGTGTGCTGTGAGAGAGGGAGTAAAGTGGTTGTGGGGTTATTCAGATATGCCTGGCACACGGCCGTTCTTCTCCTCTCTCACGTCAGTGAAGAAACACTCTATTAATAGATCTCCTCATGTCCCACTTGGCAACAGGAAGGGAACCATGGAGAAACTATGGTGGCCAAAAAGGGCCACATTTAATGGGAACATCAAAGTGGAGCACACTAGTTTTTTTTTTTTTTTTGCTTAGCAGAAAAAAAAAGTTTCACTAAGTTTTGGCGAGTCTGAAGAACATATTCGGCCTTAATCTTCACTCTGGCCTCCATAGGCTCACCACAAACAGGCCCCCGGGCCTGCTCTCCCTGAAATGAACCTTGTACAGTAAATTACAGTTATACATTAACTCACAGTTGTCACTTCAAGGTCACTTCTTGTCACAGATCGTTCTATGTAGAGTTTCGCAAGTGAAAGTGAGCAATTCCAAGTAATTTGTAATAAACCACCAAGCTTTTGTAACGCAGACCAGTGCAAACAAGAGCGTTATCCACATTTCGCTTCCTTATTGACCAATCAGAGGCGCTTTTAAAAACAATGCTTCCTCGTAGACCAATCAGGGTTCTTTTTAAGCCTGCTGGGTCTGGATCTCTGATGGAAGAACGTACAGAATCTGTACTGATAGTGTGGCACGCCTTGTTGCTGTGGTAGCAATCTGCTTGGTTGCAAACTGAATCGTGTGGTTTTCACTGTAGTGCAGCCCACAACTGTGGGTGTGGGTGTTATAGTAGATGTGTTTACGCAAGGTCTGCCTGCGTATGTGTATGTGTGTGTGTGTGTGTGTGTGTGTGTGTGATAACAGTGATGTGTACACACATACAGAAAATACAGAACTGTCAAAAAGGAAGTTGTAATAGTGATTGAAAAACAAGGTTTGACCAGCAATTGGTCCAATTTTAGGCACAACTATTGAGTGTGTGAATAAATAAATGAGCAAACAAAAGAATTCTTCCTTTTCAACCACAAACCCACCCAAGTTTTTCACATAAAAAAAAAAAAAAAAAAAGTTTGAGAACGTTTAAGGCAAAACCACTTTGGCGGTTAAACTGAAACAGAGCCCCGGAGCCGCCAAAGACAGGCCGCAACCATTAAGGTGCCGACAACTCTCGAGAGGTGCGGACGAGCGCTCTTCGGCCGGCTCCGCACGTCCCTCTGGGGCTCCTATAAACAGCCGGGCCTGGAAGCGCGCCCTGCCAGAGGAGACATCTCCGAGGGGGAACGGCCGGCTGGCGGACCTCGTCGCCCGGGTCACGTCAGTGCGTCCGCTCCGTCTGCCGAGCAGCCCCTGCGTTTTAAGTTGACACAGCTGCCGCGCGCCAGGATGTCGGGACGATCGAAGCTCGCCAGTTTTTCTCGTTTGCAAATTCTTCCCCCCCCTTCCAGGGCGCATATTTCCTCCGCTAAAAATAGCCGGCCCCCGTACGCCGGCGGACGGATTCCTGTTGTGCGCTTGAGAGTTTTTCCGTCTCGGAAGCGGGGAGGGAAAAAAGAAGGCCGCTTCCGGGAGGACACCCCGCGCAGGTCCTCGCCAGGGGCCCCGTTTCAGGGAAAGGGCCGACGTCACGGAGCGCCAGGTCCAATGAGAGAGGCGAGGGACTGTGGGGCGCAAAGGTCGGAGGTCGGAGGTCAGAGTTCCGAGGCCAGGTCGTGGATCTCCCGACTTTAAGAGAGCTTAACTACATCCTTATGTCATTGAAGCGCAGGAAACGACCGCAAAAAAAAGCAGTTACTGTCTTTTTTGTTAATGTTCCATAAAAGAAAGCTGAAGTAATAAGAAAACTTGAAGTGATTTATTGACGAAAATAAGCATTGAAATAAAATGAACATGAAATTAGAAACAGACGGAGAAAGTCTGAGCCTATGTGCAAGAAAGATGATCTATCATCTCTGGACTTGCATGTTACTGGTGCACGTGTGAGTGTGTGTGTTCATGCATGAGTGTGTGTGAGCGCGTGTGTGTGTTTATGTATACGCGTGCGTGAGCGCGTGCGCATGTGCAAGCCATGTGCCTTCTGAACCGACTCTCGGTTTGTTTCTGTTTCTGATTTCTCACGTCAGGCTCGTTGCTGCAGCCTGTTCGTTGCGTGCTGGAGGGTTTTTGGGCCGTAACGGTGTGGTCGAACGCAGAGCTCAGGCCCAGGGGAACTCCATTGGTCCTCGGCTTGGGGAAAAGGCAAACAGCTGAGCTTATGCCATCTCAGTCCAGTGTAGGATCTCTGAAATGGGCCTTCACTCTTCAGCCTCATCACTCTTCTCCCGGGCGTGAAACCGGTCGCTGGAGCATGCTCACTTCCTGTGGATAAACACGGTGGGCGTGGCCAGAAACCGCTGAGCTCAGAGCAGAGGCAGCCAATCCGCATCTGTCCGGCCGTTTTCTGCTGGAGACTGAAGTCCTTTCAATGAGCCATTATGATTAATGGAAACACTGGAATCGTAAAGACGCTATCTGGCTTGGCAGTCACAGGTCGTGCTGTTGGGTCTTTGCCCAAGGCCTCAGTGAGGCCAGGAGTACATTATAAGATTTTCTCACAGGCTGCGACGTCGGGAGCTCGGATGCCCTCTCAAATTTTGTGAGGTCAGATTGTGACACTGATCGGACGATAAAATACACAATACAGGATGCCGACCGGATCAAACGAAACCTCCCGACACGTCAACAGGAATTGAAACACAGAATCTGCTCGCAAAAACCTCACATCTGAGGTATTCCAACAGATTGCGCACAAATTTTTTGATATGTAAAAAAAACCATCGGGTGCCCATAAGCTAGCCGGATCGGGTCTCACAGCTAGTAGGCAGTAATGTTAAGACTTAACGCTTTTCTCGATCTGACACCAGTCAGGAGCCTGACACTCTTATAACGTTTGGCCACCGTTACCCAGAATGCCTCTAATTCAGCTCTGAGCCGCCAGAGAGCCAGGCTGTCAGAGAGTAACACAGGGTGTGTGCTTGTGTGTGTGTGTGTGTGTGTGTGTGTGCATTTATGCATGAGTATAGAAAATAAGATCATTGCATTTGCATCACTCAATGTGCTTTACAGTGATGAGGGGGAATCTTGCCTCAACAGCCACCAATGTGCAGCACCCACCTGGTGATGCATGGCTGCCATTTTGCACCAGAATGCTCACCACACACTAGCTGATATTGAGAGGGAGAGAACAATGTTTTTGCCAATTGAATCATCAGGGGATGATTAGGTGGCAGTTTGAAAGAGGCAGGTTGGGAATTTAGCCAGGACACAGGGGAACCCCCTACTCTATGCAAAGAGTGTCATGGGATCTTTAATCTTTAGTCCAGCATGCATAGGGTGATGTATATAAATACTTGTCCGGTTGTCTGTGATTATGCATGACTGAAATAGGAGACGTCTATAACTCTGAAAGTGGGGCGACTGTTCATCTATGACCAGGACAGCTCAACTTGTGCTTTCATAGCAACAGTGTCTAAGGTGATGTCAGCATGGAACTCTGGGGGAACAGCATCATCAGCAAGGAGCAGCAGTGGGCAGAATCTCCTCCCCCAGCATTGTGATGTCATTAATGTGCATTGACTCAAAGTGCAGGACCAATCGGCTGACGGCAAATGTTTTTTGGCTTCTTTACAGACGAGCATAAAGGAGGGCCTACTACTGAAACAGACCAGCTCCTTCCAGCGATGGAAAAAGCGCTACTTCAAACTGAGGGGCAGAACGCTCTACTATGCCAAGGACTCCAAGGTAGGCCTTCACCTCCGCGGGACACACCCACCTCTCCTGAGCCCCTCTCACTTCAGCTGGAGATCACTATACCCAAAACCAATACCCAGCAGCCCAATGCCCAACAACCCTACACCCAACGGCCAACATCCAACATCCAACAACCCTACACCCAACAGCCAACAACCACCTACCTGACACCCAACACCTAATGCCCAACAGCCCTACACCCAATGCCCAACATCCAACTACCAACACCCAACTCCCAACGCCCAACATCCAACTACCTGACACCCAACTCCCAAGACCAAACTACCCTACACCCAACAACCCAACATCCAACAGCCATACACCCAACAACCTAACAGCCCTACACCCAACTCCTGATGACCAACACGCAATACCCAACAACTCTCCACCCCAGCAGCCAAAGCCTATAACCATCAAGCCACTGTCACTTCAGTGCACATGACTATTCCTAATGGGCGAGGAGAAGTCAGGCGGGGGGGAGGACGAGTATCCACTGGCCCTCAGGGGGGTAACAGGGTGGGCTCTGTACCCAACGCCCCCGTGTGGATCACTCGAGGGGGGTACCTGGGCGGGACTGGGGACCTAACACCCCGTGTGGATCACTCGAGGGGGGTACCTGGGCGGGACTGGGGACCTAACGCCCCCGTGTGGATCACTCGAGGGGGGTACCTGGGCGGGACTGAGGACCTAACGCCCCTGTATGGATCTCTCGAGGGGGGTACCTGGGCGGGACTGAGGACCTAACGCCCCCGTGTGGATCTCTCGAGGGGGGTACCTGGGCGGGACGGGGGACCTAACACCCCCGTGCGGATCACTCGAGGGGGGTACCTGGGCGGGACGGGGGACCTAACGCCCCTGTGTGGATCTCTCGAGGGGGGTACCTGGGCGGGACTGAGGACCAAACGCCCCCGTGTGGATCACTCGAGGGGGGTACCTGGGCGGGACTGAGGACTTAACTCCCCTGTGTGGATCACTCGAGGGGGGTACCTGGGCGGGACGGGGGACCTAATGCCCCTGTGTGGTTGCCCTGTCGCAGGGGGGCGGCGTGCTGTCCCGGTGGCAGGAGCGGGCCTACCGGGTGTCGCGGAGCCGCGTGTGCTGGAGGGTGCTGTCCGTGTGCTGGACGGGGCCCCGCCACGCCCCCCAGCCCCTGGGCACCAGCGGCTCGGAGGAAGGGTTGGTGGCAGTCCGGGTCAGCAGCTGCGGCCTCGATCCTTTTCTTCGCGAGCGGCGAAGCTCACCTGGCTGGCCTCCTTGTGCATTCGCTTGTCCTCGGCGTTCGCCGAAGGCATTACCCAGCATGCCCTGCTCTCCGCCGCTCCTCATTCGGCCCCCGGAATGAGGCAGAGCGGAGCAGCGGGCCCCTGGTGATGCCTCTCATGACCGTCCCGCTCCCGCATTCGTCCAAACCCATGCTGCCGCCCATTCCCCACCGCCCCGCTCAAACCCGTGTCCCAGGGCAGGGGGGGGGGGGGGGGGCCGGGGCCATCGTCTTTGTCCCGGTGGACTCAGTCCATTTGCAGAACTCCAATTCCCATAATCCCATGAGGAGAGGAGGAGGGAAGCGTTCAGTGTCTCTGACCTCATCACTGTCTCCCGTACACTGTCCCGAGTCCTGCCTCCAGCCCCGCTTCATCATCAACATTTTCTCTCTGTCCTGAGTAAAGGCTCGAATGCACCCGCTAAATCAGAACGGCGAGAGTCACAAACTCGCTGAAAAATGAGCCACCACAGTCCCAACAGATTATTATTGGTGTCGCTGAATGGCAAAACCCAAAGTACTATCACATGATCACCTGCGTTTATTTTGCCTGACACCCATGAATTTGAGTTGAGTTTTGGAGTGCCAGACCGGTTTCACTCCAGAACCAGTTTCTGGTACCCACAATAGAAGAGAAATCTATAAAATAGATCTATTCAGTAACCAAGTAACTCCATCACAATGGTTCACATTTATTTAGGTGACATTAAAAAAATGCATGTTGAAGTTGGTTGAGAAATGATCAGTCTTTAGTCTTCCACCTAGGAAAATGAAGGGGGGGGGGGTATAAGTAGAAATTAGTAAAGGATAAATTCTTCAGTTATTAGGAAATATGTTTTCCACACAGAGTGGTCACTGTGTAGAATAGCTTGCCAGGACATAGTGGAGACTGAAACACTGGGGTTTTTCAAATTTTCAAAACCACGCCAGATACAATTTAGCTTTTAGGCAAACTTAAGCAGCAGGTACACTTTACTGGTAGGGAAATGGGTTTTCATCATTATGTTAGGTTATGTTAAAAGGTTTTCAAATTCTCTGACAAGCAGTCAAAGCGGTTCTCCTAGGGTGAGAGCCACTTGAGAGCCAAGCAGTGGCTGTGCCAAGACCTCCAGGCAGACCCCGCTGACGTCGTGCCCGGCTGTTGCAGCCCGCCACAGCTGAGGACGCGGAGTCGGCAGAACCGTCAGATCTCCCCCCCCTGCCGAGGGTGCCGGACAGCTTGCTCAAATGTTGAAACAAAAGCGAAAATGTTGAGAAAGGCGAATTCTCAAATTCGTAAGGTTTCCATTTATAGACGCGTATAAGCTTGCATGCTTGAACAGCCATGGCCCTGGAGAGCTCCAAGCCAGTCCCCGATCCAATACAGCTGGAGTCGCTGGTTATCTTCGCATTCTCAGTTCTTCAACGAACAACTGTTGAATTAATGCGGTCAAACCGCTCAGAGTCTAATATTAAAGGAATACATGTGGAGTGCAACATTAAACACCGTCCAGCCCTCCAGGATCACTGCTGTGCAGTCCTGCTTTTTCCACCGTCCCAGCTCAGCCATGACATAGAGTATAAGAGAATCATACCACAGATCTCATAAGAGCGTCATCGAGTCCATTGGACTTAACAGGACAGAGTCACTGGACAGGTCTCAGGATAGAGTCATTGTTTAGTCACAAGTTTGGTCTCAAATGACATCTTAAAGGTACAGCAAATTAATTGAAGGGATTCTGAGACAATATGCTTATATTAGTTGGAGGAAGACTCACAGAAGACAAAGTATGTTGCCTCTGGCAAATAAAATAACATTTTGATTGATGTTGTGATGTGAAAAGCAAATAGCTCCACTAGAGTGGCTCATCTGACGAGCAGCAATCCCCTGATGACCTTTGACCCTGATGCTGAGGTCATAGGTCAGAAGTCACAGCCCTCCCCCCCGTTCACTGTGCCTCTCACTTTTCTGTTTACAGTCTCTCATTTTTGACGAAGTGGATCTGTCCGATGCCAGCGTTGCGGAATCAAGCACCAAGAATGTCAACAACAGCTTTACGGTAGGCAGACATTGATAAATTACTTCTGCGCCTTGGAACAAGTAAAGGAGACCGGAGTGCGTTTCCACTCGCAGGCCATGTAAACACTGTGTACAAATGGCCAAAGTGACTGTTGGATCAGGAAGGAATGCTTTAAAAAAAATTACAGTGTGAAGAATGTACCGAGCGAGAATATTCAAAACTGTTTAGCTTGTCTACATCTTTTAAAACATTATACAAATATTACAATATGAATTTATCATTGTGCAGCTGTAGTCCTAAAAATGAATCAACTGTACGAATTCACAATTGATTAAATTAGAAGGAAGTCTGAATCCATTGCTCTTTTCTTCACACAATCTGCTTTCTACATTTTTTTTTTACCAGATGAACTGAAAAATATGCGTGATTTTTAAATCCCAGTTTTGGTTTTAGAAAGAAATAAATATAACGGCTGTCCCGACAAAGCCACCCACGCTGCTCCAGAAGAGGGTTTAAAGAGATATGTGGAGGGACAGCATTATACACGGGCTTCTGAGTCTCTTCACAGAGGCTCACGGTAACAGTAATTACAGCCCACTTTCCCTGCCGAGTGTACACTTAAAAAGAAAAACAACATCTGTAAAGATTAAGGACCAGGGGTTGCTGCCAGTGGCTCTATTGTTAGACTGCAATGTAAAAATGTTCTTGCAGGCGGCATTGCCGATGTGTCGGTGTGTTGTTGTCCCAGGAAGCACAGAGCAGCGACACATGAAACGGGAACGTGGCCTCGCTAGACTCGCGAGGCCGAAGCGAAGACGCTCTTCGTTTCTGAAAATGACATTTCGGCTCGAGCGGTGCGGAGACGCTGTTGTCTAATTAACGGCTTTTCAGCATTAATTACCATCTGGTCCCTGCTCGCCCGCGTGTGGAAACGTGGGCGAGTTCATAGGAATGAGCTCGCTCTCGGAGCGGTTGGCATCCTTGTTGTGCAGTTAGTAGACCGGCTTTGTGCACTGGTGTGAGTGTGTGTGTGTGTGTGCGCGTGTGTGTGTGTGTGTGTGTGTGTCAGTGCATTGGCGTGTATTGGTGTGTGTGCGTGTCTATGTGCGCACGTGTGTGTGTGTGTGCATTGGCGTGTATTGGTGTGTGTGCATTGGCGTGTATTGGTGTGTGTGTATGAGTGTGTGTGTATTGGTGTGTGTGTATGAGTGTGTGTGTATTGGTGTGTGTGTGTGTGTGTGTGTGTGAGAGTGTGTGAGTGTGTGTGTGTGTGTGTGCATTAGCGTGTATTGGTGTGTGTGTGTGCATTGGCGTGTATTGGTGTGTGTGTGTGTATTGGTGTGTGTGTGCGCGTGTGTGAGTGTGCGTGTGTTTGTGAGTGAGTGTGTGTGTGTGTGAGTGTGAGTGTGCGTGCGAGTGAGTGTGAGTGTTAGTGTGCGTGCGAGTGAGTGTGAGTGTGCGTGTGAGTGTGCGTGCGTGTGTATGAGTGCGCGTGTGTGTGTGCGCGTGTGTGTGCGCGTGTGAGTGTGTATGAGTGTGTGTGCGTGCGTGTGTGTGTATGTGTGTGTGTGTATGTGTGTATGTGTGTGTGTGTGTGTGCAAGTGTGTGTGTGTGCGCTGCCGTGTGAGCCGTGTAGTCATGTAAACCTCAGACGGTGAGAACAGGCTGCTCTATAAACAGCAGCAGCTCACAGGCTCGGCTATAAAAGAAGCGAAAGAGAAGCGGAGTGAAGTGCGGAGGAAACCGCACGCTATAAATAGCGCCTGTCCCTTCAGTGTCAGAGCGCCCACGTCTCGGACAATGTGACTGCTGCCACTGTGTGAAACCCAGCACCGTGTGTGTGTGTGTGTGTGTGTGTGTGGAGCCCAGCACCGTGTGTGTGTGTGTGTGTGTGTGTGTGGAGCCCAGCACTGTGTGTGTGTGTGTGTGTGTGTGTGTGTGTGTGTGTGTGAAACCCAGCACCGTGTGTGTGTGTGTGTGTGTGTGTGCTGTGTGGAGCCCAGCACCGTGTGTGTGTGTGTGTGTGTGTGTGTGTGTGTGTGTGGAGCCCAGCACCGTGTGTGTGTGTGTGTGTGTGTGTGTGTGTGTGTGTGTGTGGAGCCCAGCACTGTGTGTGTGTGTGTGTGTGTGTGTGTGTGTGTGGAGCCCAGCACCGTGTGTGTGTGTGTGTGTGTGTACTGTGTGAAACCCAGCACTGTGTGTGTGTGTGTGTGTGTGTGTGTGGAGCCCAGCACCGTGTGTGTGTGTGTGTGTGTGTGTGTGTGTGTGTGTGTGTACTGTGTGAAACCCAGCACCGTGTGTGTGTGTGTGTGTGTGTGGAGCCCAGCACTGTGTGTGTGTGTGTTTGTGTGTGTGTGTGTGTGTGTGTGTGAAACCCAGCACCGTGTGTGTGCGTGTGTGTGTGTGTGTGTGTGTACTGTGTGGAGCCCAACACCGTGTGTGGGTGCGTGTGTGTGTGTGTGTGTGTGTGTGTAGGTGTGTGTTCAGACGAGCACTCTGTGTATGCACTGTGTGCTGAATGGTATTTTCCAGCAGCATTTGAAGATAATTTGCTCAGTTTTATATTTTATATGCTCTCGGCATATTTGCATATTTATCTGTCGGTCTGTGAGGAAGACGCGACATTTCTCAGCTCAGGAGTCCTGTTCCTTTATCAGGAGAGAACATCACTGAGAACTGTGCCATTATTATCACATGAGAATACATTACATTATTGGCATTTGGCAGACGCTCTTATCCAGAGCGACGTACAACAAAGTGCATACCCATAACCAGGGATAAGTGCGCTGAAAGACCCTAAAGGGAAGTACAATTTCAATTGCTACCCGTACAACAAAGATAAGGACCAGGGCCTATCTTTTTTCTTTTTTTTTTTGACCAAACTTAACTATCCAAATACTGCTTACCCAGCCAACTAAAATACAGTTATTATCACGTGAGAATAGAGCTATTATCACATAAAATTCAGCCCAAGGCTTCATTACCCTGTGTACCATGTTACTAATTGTTTAAGCTCAACAAATGCATGTCTTTTAAAAAAGGAGAGAAACATTATTTACTTCTGCCCCTCGATTCCAAAGACCATTTTATCTGGTCTGATGTTATGAAAACTGTTTATTTCTGACTTTGTGTAAACCAAATTTTAACTGTGAAAAAGTCATAATGCATGCACTAACCCAAAAAGAGTAGGCTTGTGTCTGTGTGAGATTTGGGAAAGACAGTATTTTTTTTTTTTTTTTTTTTTGAGGGATTCCTCTAAATGATGTCACATTCAGGGGGTGGACTGAACTGTGAGGAGGGAGAAAAAGAAAGAGGGATGGGGAAAAAGAGTGAGAGAAAGCAACAGGGAGAGAGAGAGACTGGAGAGAGAGAGATGGGGAAAAGAGCGAGAGAAAGCAACAGGGAGAGAGAGGGAGAGAGAGAGACTGGAGAGAGATGGGGAAAAGAGCGAGAGAAAGCAACAGGGAGAGAGAGAGAGGGAGAGAGAGAGACTGGAGAGAGAGATGGGGAAAAGAGCGAGAGAAAGCAACAGGGAGAGAGAGAGATGGGAGAGAGAGAGAGACTGGAGAGAGAGAGATGGGGAAAAGAGCGAGAGAAAGCAACAGGGAGAGAGAGAGAGGGAGAGAGAGAGACTGGAGAGAGAGATGGGGAAAAGAGCGAGAGAAAGCAACAGGGAGAGAGAGAGATGGGAGAGAGAGAAGGCTGCAGTTTTCTCCATCTAAAGATGTCTCTCTGCTTTACATGAACATGGAGACTTCCATGGAGACAGGTAACAGTGAATTGATTCTAAATAGCAGATTGTGGCTTTGGTGTGGACTGAGGTGAGATGTGGAATATACCCTGGACATGCAGGGGGGTCCTGTGTGCGTGTGTGAGAATATCTGTGTGCCTGTGTTTGTGTACTGTACAGGTGTATAAATATGTGTGTGTGCGTGTGTGTGTGTGCATTGGTGCGGTGAGCTATGAATAGGATTTCAGACGTTCTGCTGTATGAAATCGGGGCGTTTCTGGGTAACGCTATTCCGGTGCCTGTAACATTTTGATATTTTCATGAGTGTATTTTTAATATCAGGCTGTAGATTGTCCGTGTGATTCGCATGAGGGGGGGTTGGGGCGGTGTTCTTGTTGGCGGTACACAGAGATACCTGTGAAATGTTGGCTGTATCAGTCCTCGAAGTTGCCATCGGTTTTGGTCAGAAATGTGACGACTTCACAGTCTGTGACTCTAAACCTTAACTCGGGTGTTTCTCACTCCCACGGAGGGTGTGTGTGTGTGCGCGTGCACGAGTGAGTGTGCGTGTGCGCGTGCATTGGCAGAGCAGGGCTTTAGAACCAGAGACCGATCGGTTGCCCATTAGACAGCCCTCGAGCAGTGCCCTGCGGAGCCAGTAAACTCAGATCCCAGGTGTTGTACCTGCGGCAGAGTCTAAAGCAGTGAGGCGGGGATCCCAAACTCCACTCCTGTAGCCCAGTGGCTAAGGTGCTTGACTGGGACCCGGAAGGTTGGTGGTTCAAGCCCTGATGTATGTAGCCACAACAAGATCAGTGCAGCCGTTGGGCCCTTGAGAAGGGCCCTTAACCACACATTGCTCCGGGGGGGGGGGGGGGAGTGGCCCCTGCTTAGAACTCAAGTTTACAGGTGCCGCCATGTTGTACAGTTTGGAGCCAGAAACTGTGCAGTCGGGAATATGGCTCCTTCACTAAGCGTGTGAGAGAGAGTGACAATCTGTCCCCGATTCATTCACAGTGTACTGTATTGTCCACAATTGCTGAAATAAAACTTTAATAAAAGCGACACATGGGGAGACAACAGATGAAGGGGGGAAAAAAAGGGGGGGGGGGGGGGGGACGAGCTTGCAGCTTGGAAAATATTGTCTCCGTATTTTGAGCGCAGTTGTACCGTTGACTTTACATTGAAAACGGGTCTGAATGAGCCGTACTGGAGCCGACCGCAGTGGCGCTGGTGAGCACCTCAGAAACGAAGCCCCTTGTTTTCAGCACCGCCCCTACGGTCGGGCCGCGGCGTGATGGATGTGCCCTGGCCGCGGACAGTCCCAGGACACTAATCACAGGGCTCGCTCTCCCTGCAGGAACGGGCGTCAGATCGATAGGGGAGTCACCGGGCCTTCTCTGTGGGGGATTCTGGGGGATTCAGAGGCTGTCAGTCAGCCTCTCACACCCTGAAAGCAGGGCTACGTCTATCGCCGCCCTGGTGGCCCAACTCAGCCCTTTCCCAGGGCTGAGGCATCTGTGAGACTTTAAAGGTCTTTAAAGGTCCCGTATTGTGTATTTTCCGATATCCATGAGAAGACTGGTTTTAAATCCCCCAAGCAATCTCTATCCAGATTTACATTCTCGAGCACCTCTCATGAGCTTTACCAAGAACAGGCTTTAAGTCTGTCTTTAAGGCTAAATATTACTGTATCAACGAACCTCTGTTCTGATTGGCTGGCTAGCTCCAACTAACAACACCCTCTGTGGTGAGCGGCTTGCTTAAATGCATATTTTCTTCATACGGGTTGTGATTGTGCGGTTAGATACTTCCAGTCTTTTTATAGCACCTTCAACTCATTTACAATTTTCCAGGGGAAAATGTCATTCTCCACAATATGGGACCTCTAAGAAATCCTCCCTCCTCGAAGAGGCTTGAGAGGCAGAGAGCAGTAGTTATTAAAAAATAATAATATACAGGCGAACGGTAATGAGATTACTGTGGAAACGGCCTCAGGTGGGGACGGATATTGATCGCAGAGGCTTCTGTTCGTTTCGGCAGAAGGGCATCCGTCCAAGGAGATTCTCAGGTAATACGTATCGAGCGCACTTTTATTAAAATGCTCTTATGTCGTAAGGCAGCGGTACCCGAGGACTCATAATCTTTACAGTAATGAAAGAGCACTACCGGGGGGTTCCACAACGACTCAATCTCCTCCGGTCAGGAAAGGACCTGCAGATAATATTAAGTAAAATAAAAAATAAAAAGATATTGCAATTTGACATGCGTGCGCTTTGGCTGTTAAACGTCTAGCCTGGTGTGGGGCCTCCCCTCCGTTAGGGAAGGCGACTGGTCCCGTGTCTGTCTTGCGCTTCCAAAGAAGGCTGTGACAGGACTGTGGATATTTCAGACCCCCCCCCCCCATCCCACTCCCCTGGGGAGGGTCCTGGTCACGTGTGTCCGTCCCCCCCTGTAAACAACACAGACCACATCTGATTGGACAGCAGCGGGAAAAGCGGCCCCCTCACAGGAGGCCCGGTCGGCGGGGACCGAAGCGGTCGCTGCGCAGGAATGATTTTCACGTGCGCGTAATTTAAGCGAGGCCTGGCGAACGCCGAGAACGAGCGCGCGGTCCCGGCCGTGCCGTTCAGCCCGCGCGCGCACACGGGCTTCAGATTAACACCGTTTCCCAGGGAATTTGGAAGTGACGTCACCCATTTCGTCAGCTTCGGAAGCGCCTTCTACGCCAAACGAGACGGCATTGTCAAGCCGAGAAAAACGCGTTTCTAAAAAAAGGTTTCTTTCTGACGAGACGCCGAGGGACTAAGCGGGGCTGTGAAAAGCAGCACATTAATATATCTCTCCCCAAAAAAAAGCTGTGGAATAGGCTATGTTCTGTTCTTCGCGAGAACATTGAACAATTATCTATTTGGCAAGAATCATGAGAAGGCACGGAGCCGGCGTTCCGGTGACCAAACTCTCCTCCACCCAGTTTAAACTTTATTTATTCATACAGGGTAGGGTGACTGAGCACACATGCTGAGCACACATGCTCTTTTGCAACAATGCCCTGTTAATGCCCCCAAGGTAGCCCAACCTGCATGACACAGGGGTAGACCATACAAAGGGCCAGGATTCAAGCCCAGGACCTTCTTGCTGAGAGGTTATAGTGCCACCCACCTTTTTTTGTGGGTGCAGAGTGGTCAAACTGGGAGGAGGAGAGTTTCTTTAAGCATTTGTACATCATTAATCCATGATAACTACATTATTTAATACCAATTCATATTGGAATATAAAAAAATAAAAAATAAAAAACATTCAATGCATTTGTTAATGGTAAATTAATTATTTGGTTGGCTAATGTATAAATAATGTAACAAATACATTAGTTCGTAGTTAAATGCATTAACTAACAAAAAGTAAATTTCATGTTTAAATAATGTACTTGGACATCAATTCATTCACGTCGGCAACTACTTTAGATAACGCCAATTAATGTAACCTTATTGCAAAGTGTGGCCATTACAGTTTTATCAGAACCCTGACCACGTGAGATCAGAGAGCGGCAAAGAGCTGTGGTGATAGAACAGGGGGGGGAGACCTAGGATTGGGTCAGGCCAGGCTCTGGGTCGGGTCCCCAGGGACCAATCAGGTCCATCGCACTGAGGACCACAGACCCCAGACAGACAGGCAGCTCTAGAGCAGAGGACGGGGGTGGGGGGGGTGGGGGGGGGTTAAGACCTGATCAATAGATAATGAAAGCATTAAAAGCGGAGGTGAGTCGGCCGGGAGCGGTTCTGTTCTGCAGAGGCGGGCTGTTGTTATGAAACGAGCTTTTAGCATTTTCCCAAGCGCTCTGTCCGTCATGCTGAATCTCACTCAAGCGGTTTCGAGAGGGGGGGGGGGGGGGGGGGGATAGGAGGTGGGTGGGGGGGGGGGCACTCCTAGCTCTCCGTCTTAAAGACGAGACGCGTCTAGAGAGTGGCTCAGTGTCGGCGACCGTCAGCGGGAGAGGAGAGGAGAGGAGAGGAGAGGAGAGAAGGAGGCTCGTGAGGAGGTGCTGGGAGGAGGTGCTCACTCAGGAACGCTCTTCTCCCCAGGTCATCACTCCCTTCCGACGGCTCATCCTCTGCGCCGAGACTCGGAAGGAGATGGAGGACTGGATCAGCTCGCTCAAGTCCGTCCAGTCCAGAGAGCACTACGAGGTAAGAGGTCTCCTGCTCCGGGCTCTCTCGCTCACTCACTCACTCACAACTCCTATCCGCTCCTGTCCGTGACTGTCGACGGCGTGTATCCGTGGCCGAGCGGACGACTGTAGTTATACGCCCGCCCGTTAGCCGCATCGTTAGCTAGCTCGGACGGATGTCGATCGTGATGTCTCTCTTCGCGTCGAGTCTAAATCCCGCTAACCTGCCCCTGAGGAACGGCTCGAGGCACGGCGTTCACTCCTCTGAGCCCAATGTCTCGCCTCCTTGTTTTCACCGTCCCGCTCCGGTTTCTACCCTCGCCCCGTCTCGTCTGCTCCTTCGGTCCGAGCCTTCGCCCAGCGAGCCGGCCGCTGCAGGGGATTCTCACCGCGAGAGACGAGAGTGACGGATATACCGCCGTACCGCCGGAGAGGAGGAAGCTCGCCACGGGGGAAGGGGGGGGGCTAACGAGGTCAACGAGGCGAACACACCGATTTTCTCCCCGGACGCCGGGGACTTAAGACTCTGCAGCTCTTCGCATTCAGCAACCGCTGTACGGAAGCCGATGTGAAACAGGATTAAAGCTCACCTCGGAAGATCAACCGCGGTTTTAAAAGAAGCGTAGAGACCTTGATCGATGGCTGATCGATCCCGTTCACCCCTCTTCGGCCTAAATTATATATGTAACACCTTTTTGGATTCGTTGGTTACCTAGGACCTTCTCGCGAGTCGACTGCAGTAGTTCAGACTTTGGCCCCGAGTACAGGTACAGGTACAGACTGTTCCCCACTGAAGTGGAGACGGACACGACAGCCCGGTCTATGATGGACACGTTTTCCAGGGTAATAAAAGAAAGACCGTTCACTTCACCCCCCCCATTTCATCTGACGATCTTGTGCTTTGCCCATAACATTTACTACCGAATTTCATCAAACATTTTCATTTAGCATTTTCTGTTTCTTATATAATTGAACAATAATGGCAATATATAGAAAATATTGGTCTTGCTTGTATTAATTAGTCCATGTTCAGGACCAACTGTAATGTGGAATTTGAGGGTGGGGGTGGGGTGGGGTGGTGGTAGAGATGGGGGGCGGGGTTTGGGAGGGAATTTCCTCAGTTTTTGTCTTTCTGAAGAATTACAGACTGGAGGGTGCATGCTGTGTGTGTGAGTGTGTGTGTGACCATGTACATATGTGTGTGTGTGTGTGTGTGTTTGTATGCTTGTGTGTATTGTGTGTGTGTGTGTGTGTGTGTGTGTGTGTGTGTGTGTAAAAGAAGCCATTAGGCTCTGTGTAAAGTGCACTTTTAGGTCTTTGCAGTCTTATCCTGGTGCTGCCAACTTGTCTAACTTCTCCTTTGCCAGACGGCACAGTTTAATGTGGAACATTTCTCAGGGATGCACAACTGGTACGCCTGCTCCCACGCCCGCCCCACCTTCTGCAACGTCTGCAGGGACAGCCTGTCAGGGGTGACCTCCCATGGCCTCTCCTGCGAAGGTAAGTGCTCCACCACCGCTGACCATCAGTCACCTGAAAGAGTGCTCGGGGTTCGTTAGAGCTCAGGGTTTTCGTGAAGCGCTCGCTCGGAAAAAAAGGCAGACGGGAACGAGCTGTAATCACGCAGAGAGATCGCGTTAATTAGGGAGATTAAGTGCACGGAAGGGGCTCATTAGGTCTGACCCCGTGGCAGAAGCAGTACCTGCAGCCAGGGACAACGGTTCCCAGGCTGTGCTATAAACCCACTGCAGAGCTTTGCTTCGTTTCTCGAATGTGGGTGCGGGGGGGGCTGTATTTGAACCATTAAAACCGGAGTAGCCAAAAACGATTCCAGAGCTTTTGATGTGCATTTCATTGACTGAATGACTGTGCTACTGACATCCGCGTGCTCTCCAGTGCTTTGTGCACTCTCAGAAATAATGGTACCTGAAAAGGTACAAATGCTTGCTGCTGGGGCAGTACCCTTATAGGTGCATACAATTGGCCAGCTATATACAACTAAATTTGTGCCTAATTTGTTTATTTATTTGTACCCAAAGAGAACATTGCTGTACTTTCAGGGTACATTTGGGAAATTGGACCGGCCGGCCTGTAGCGTAGTGGTTAAGGTAAATGACTGGGACACGCAAGGCCCTTAACCCTGCACTGCTCCAGGGGAGGATCGTCTCCTGCTTAGTCTAATCAACTGTACGTCGCTCTGGATAAGAGCTTCTGCCAAATGCCAATAATGTAATGTAATGTAATGTAATGGATCCTGGCAGAACAAAACTGTATCTCGACTGCCTCTCCATTTCTGAGGGCGAGTCACTCGATACGCGGCAGGTTAGCCGTGGAGATCAGTGACCCGTCACGAGGCAAAAGGCCACCGCTCTTTCAGCAGAGCGAGATGATGGAGGGCGGTTATCCATCCACCAGGGCTGTGGTCATTCGGCGGCCGTTTGGCTTCTCTGCAGTTCTGAAAGCGGGGAGTCTCAGCGTCTCTCCGTCTCTCTCTCCCTCTCGCCCACAAACCCCACACGATTCAAACCTGGGGCCTCCAGAGGTCAGGGGTCAGCGGAAACGAGTGTGGGGGGGAAGGCCGGTGCCTTTAATGGGGACGGATGGAGGCGGTTTGAGGAGCCGAGAACGCTTAAGTGCTGCTCGTTCGTCACTTTCGTTCCCAGCACAAAAGCAATCGATGCAAATTGATGCCGGTGCGGCGTGATAGACCCGAGGAGACGGATTTATTATTCCTCCCGGGCTAATTCGACAGCGACATCCTGTGTGTCTTAGTCCATTAGCAGGTCGTTGCAACGCTGTTGATATACAACTAGACACCGTTAATGGTCTGAGATCAGTATGCGTATCAGACCCGGGTCAAATACTTTTCCACGCTTTACGTGAGGTTGTCTGGTGTATTGGAACCTATAAAATACTCAAAATGCAATATTGCCCGCATGTCTGGTCCTCTTTGTTGACTCAATTGGACCAGGCGAGATCAGATCAGTCGAGCACAGAAAAACATTTGAATCCAAAACGATTACACATTTCACCCAGGGGCGGCACGGATGGTGCAGCGGGTAGCACTGCCGCCTCACAGCAAGGAGGTCCTGGGCTCGAATCCCCGTCGGCCGGGGCCTCTCTGTGCGCAGTTTGCATGTTCTCCCCGTGTCTGCGTGGGTTTCCTCCGGGTACTCCGGTTTCCTCCCACAGTCCAAAGACATGCACGTTAGGCTGATTGGAGAGTCTAAATTGCCCATAGGTATGAGTGTGTGAGTGAATGGTGTGTGTGCCCTGCGATGGACTGGCGACCTGTCCAGGGTGTATTCCCGCCTTTCGCCCAATGTATGCTGGGATAGGCTCCAGCCCCCCTGCGACCCTATTCAGGATAAGCGGGTTAAGATAATGGATGGATGGATGGATTTCACCCAGGTCTGATGCATATTCACACTCAAGCACAGATCATGTGCAGACCTAGGTCACGCCTCGCAAACCTTCCCTGAGTGAGTGACCGAGTGACTGACTGAATTTGCCCCCTTTCTGCCCCTGGCCACACGTATAAATACATGTCTGAGGGGTTGGTTAGTGGGATCGCCGCATACAGCATTGAGTCTAACCCTGCCGAGTCCCTCCCCTGGAGCAGCAAGCCATTTATGCCGCTCCACGAGAGCCGGCCAAACTCGGCTTTTTGGCAGGACCGGGAATCGAACCCCCGGGTCCTTGGTGTGCAACTGCAATGAACTGCAACCACAAGTCCGCTGCTTCTATGGGTTTTCTATAGGCTGCCTTAGTCCAGGGGTGACATTGGCTCAGGCAGTAACAGCAGTCATCTCGCAGTTGGAGGGTTGCCGGTTCGATCCCTTCCTGGGTGTGTCAGTGTGTCCCTGAGCAGGACACCTAACACCCCAAATGCTCCTGACGAGCGCTGTTGGTGTGAGTGCGTGTGTGTGTGTGTGTGTGTGTGTGTGTGTGTGTGTGTGTGTGTGTGTGTGTGTGTATGTGTGAGTGTGTGTGTGAATGGGTGAATGAGAAGCATCAATTCTACAGGATTAAGGCGCTATATAAGTGCAGACATTCACCATTTAATTTTTTCCATTTGATGAACGATGACGTTCTGTAAACAGCCATTTTGACAGTGATGCCTTGTTTTACATTTGGCTGGATTTCGGTTGGCTGTCAGAGAGTCTATCGCTCACGCGGCCGGGAAAACAAAGGGCTCTGAAAGGGATCCCGACAGTGCCGTCGGCCGCACTCGCTATAGCTGCGGCGTTGACTCCGGCATCCGCTCGTGTGAGAACGTGCGGCTGGCGTGTTCCGAGTCAGGCGGAGGCTGTTTTTCTCGCTCTAAAGGGGGTGGTGAGCGATATATTTTCGGCCTTCGGGGGAGGACAGCCGGGGCACATCTCAGCATCAGTGTTGGCGAGCCTCTGCGCGTTCGCCGGATCCGCCCGGAGACGAGACGTCGCGGCGTGCGGAGGGCGTGCGACGGCTTTACACGCCGCTAAATTAGGGTTCCCGTGGAAACGGGACAGGGCTCGTTTATGCGTGAGCCTTTTCAGACGGGGGCGGGGGGGGGGGGGGCACGGAAACAGTTTTAATTGGGGCTCTGAGACAATAGTATAGCAGTCCTTTTGATTGGTTGAAACGGTACAAGGTGGAGAGTGCCATATGGTGGTTATGCTTGAGTGCACTCTTGGCACTGAAACGGTTAATGAAACGCCTGCCTTTCAGAAGCGTTTGGGAAGCGTTTCGAAAGCGTTTCAGAAGCATTTGGGAAGCGTTTCAGAAGCGTTTGGGAAGCGTTTCAGAAGCGTTTGGGAAGCGTTTGACAGCTCTGTGAAGGACAGTGACGGGGTTAGCGACACGGTCGCCCCGGGCGATGACCCTGGTTACGTGGCGAACGGGGGCGACACGGACGAGACAGGCACGTGATCGATCAGGCACCTAATATTCCTCCTGCGACCACCCAGATGAGCCGTCCTAATCAGATTAAGCCCGAGAATCAATTACCCAAGGAAATCAAACGCCGATCTGCCTGCCTGGAGTTAATTGGGCCTCGCGAACAGACAACGGGTGGTGTGGGTGTTTGATGAGTCCACGTGTCTGCACGCACACGTGTGCGCACACGTGTGTCCGGTGCATCGCTTCTATACCGCAGCAGTAGACTAATTAAATCTGACGAGGGCATCACTTTCTCCTCAAGTACTTTCAGCGTAACGGCCATTAGTGCCGCAAATGCAATTTATCGACGGCTGGCGGTTCAGACGCGCACAAAGTGAGGCGCGAGTGAGGAAACCCAAAATGGCAAGTGCAAAAACAAAAAGAGCCCTCAACAATGCTTTTGGCGGGGAGAAATAATGACATCATTTCCTGTTTTGTTTTCCCGCAGTGTGCAAATTCAAAGCCCATAAGCGGTGCGCCGTCAGGGCCACGAACAACTGCAAATGGACGACGCTGGCCTCCATCGGGAAGGACATCATCGAGGATGAGGACGGGGTGAGGAAGAGCTCGAGCCTCTAATCCGAAGGGTGTATCATGTGATAGTCTCCATATTATTGACAGACCAAAACATCTGATTGACACATGATCACAGTAAAGAAATAAGGACGATTGTTAATGCACATACAAATTTTATGTACTCCTTAAAGACAACATGAAATCAAAATGAATGCCTCAATTTAGAAAATTCTTCAGAACCATACCAGCACATCTTAATTTCTGCGACTTCTGGGTGTGCACCGTTTCGTGTCCATATATAATATTCAACGGATGAAAAACAATAAAATACCACAAACAACAGTATTACAAAACCGTGTACTGTTGCATTAATTCATACCTGTATACCTAAGAATAACATACACTGCCCAGCCCAACTCCATGGCGACTATGAAGAGGGTAGTCAGGAAGGGAACTGTACATAATACATGGGTATAGAAGGGTACAGAAGGGAGGGAAAGAGCCAGAGAAAGGTAGAGGCAGGGGAGTCAGAGGGAAAGAGAGATGGAGAGTTAGAGGATGGAGCGATGCAGGCTAACAGGAAGCGTGTCGCTCCGTCTCTCTCCCCGTGAGGGCGCTGTACAGTTGTGTGAAGGCTTTTTGCTGTAATGCGTGGGCCGTTTTCTTTAGTCTTTTGTTTTTACTCCTTGCTGGATATAAAACAATATAATAACGATGGCTCTTTAAAAATAATCCTGCTATATAACGCAGAGTACCTTGGACCCCCGTCGATGTGGACGTCGGTTATTTTTCGCGAGCTACTGCAGAGTCCCTCGTTGTCTCGCAGAGGTCCGGTTGTGTCTCAGATCCCCTCGGCCTACACGGTAAGCGTGTAATTCCACCCCCCCTCCTCCTGATGGCGCTGTGTCCCGTGTGTGTCGCAGATCGCCATGCCGCACCAGTGGATGGAGGGGAACCTGCCGGTCAGCGCCAGGTGCGCGGTGTGCGACAAGACCTGCGGGAGCGTCCTGAGGCTGCAGGACTGGCGCTGCCTCTGGTGCAAGGCCATGGTGAGCATCCCCCACCACCATGGAGCCAGGCTGCACCCACACGAGCCAGACCGCAAACTCACCCTAACCCCACCACCATCGAGCCAGACCGCAAACTCACCCTAACCCCACCACCATGGAGCCAGACCGCAAACTCACCCTAACCCTACCACCATCGAGCCAGGCTACACCCACACGAGCCAGACCGCAAACTCACCCTAACCCTACCACCATGGAGCCAGGCTGCACCCACATGAGCCAGACCACAAACTCACCCTAACCCCCTAACCCTACCGTCAGCAAGGCTGCTACATGAGCTAAACTCACTTATACAGGGTCTGTACCATCTACATCGACACGAGCCAGACACACTGATACAGGGTCTGTACCATCTACACCCACACGAGCCAGACTCACTCATACAGCACTATCTACTCACGGTACTCACGTAGACCTGACGCCTATATCGAGATGGGGATTGTTAAGATTCTATCAATTCCATGCCATTATTGATTCTGCTTATTGATTAGATTATGTATTGATTATCTTATTGATTATTTTCAACTGTTTGGACGAAAGAAGACAAATAAGCAGAAATACGGGGTAATTGTCGGTGCCGGTGCATTGCCGGCGGTCTAAGTACACACTTAGACATGAGGCTTATACCCCACACACACACACACACACACACACACACACACACACACACACACAAACACTAAACACACTTAGACCTTAGACCTGAGGCTTATACCACACACACACACACACACACACACACACACACACACAAACAAACACTAAACACACTTAGACCTCACACTCTGAGAGTGTACACACTTAGACCTGAGGCTTATACCACACACACACACACACACACACACACACACACACACAAAACGTACTTAGACCGCACACTCCGAAAGTGTACACATTTAGACTAGAGACTTATACCACACACACACGCACACACACTATACACATGCACAAACACTTAGACCTCACCCTCACACACACACACACACACACACACACATATACACACACACTCCGCTCATGCATCTCACAGACTTCACACCTTCACAGTGGAACAAGACTGTTTCCATAACAACGTCTGTGCAGCCAGTACCCTTGTGCATTCTGATTGGACGAGCAGGTCCGTCTTATCTTTCAGGAGACATTTTTTGAAACCGTTTAGTGCACACTGATCCAGTTTTGTCCTAAAAACATCGTATTCGGATTGCCTGGTCTGAACAGGCCATTAGACTGAATGATTGAAGACAGGGATGGGCAACTCCAGTCCTGGAGGGCCGGTGTGTATGCAGGATTTTGTTGCCACCACTTGCCCTGGCTCAATCAGCTAATTAGCCATATGAACCAAAACATACAGTATGTGCATGTCTTACAAGTCAGTCGTAAATGCTAAAAGACAGGAAGATTTATCAACTGCAAAATCACAAAATGTGCCATAAAAATGACAGATCATGGAAATGCTTGGGCTAATTAAATTATTAATAGCAGAAGTTGGTCTGAAATCCAGACACAGATACAGCCCTCCTTGCCCATCTGTGATCTGTGATGTCACACTGGGGCTGGTTTCTAGGGTCTGATTTATACATCTGCCTCACGTTTATCACAGAGCACGTTTGTATAAATTGAAGCTCTTAACATTTTTTAAGGTTCCATTAAGTACTTGAAGATGAAGCGCAGGAAATGGTCCAGTTGTCCCGTTTCCTCTGGTTTCATTCTTTAATAGGAACAGCCCTAAGTGCCTTTAACCGCTGCTCGAAAATACAATTATGCCCAGTATCGAATCACAAAATGGCTTCCGACAGTTAAATCTGGTAATTGCCAAGTCTGTGGTCTTCCTGTCTCCACGTTGGTGTGCAGAGAAGAAAGCAGGATTTTACAATCACAGTGTCACTATGCTGACTGATTCTCCCAGTCTCAGTGTAACCGTGCTGATTGTGTCTTTCTGCTTTGACAGGTACACACGGCCTGCATGGACCTGTATCCCCGGAAGTGTCCCCTGGGTCAGTGCAAAGTGTCCATCATCCCTCCCACGGCCCTCAACAGCATCGACTCGGACGGTAGGTCTGCAAATTCAGAACCCGCTCAGAACCCACTCACTGGAACTGAATACCTGGGACCCACAGTATCACCCAAGGGGCTTTCCATGGTACTGATACTGATATATTCTATTCACTGCATTATCAAGAGCAGGGGTGGGCAACCCTGGTTCCACCTGCCCGGTCCACTCCCATCCGACCCACCCTCCCTCAGATAGTGATAATTATCTGTTGGTTGAACAGGTACAGCTACAGGCAGCAACATTAGCTCAGGAGATAAGAGCAGTCGTCTGGCAGTCTGGCAGGGTTTCCAGTTCGATCCTCCCCCCTGGGTGTGCTGAAGTGTCCCTGAGCGAGACGCCTAACCCCCAATTGCACCAAATGAGGCAGCCAGTCGCCATTGCCGTGCGAGTGTGAGAGTGAATGGTTAAATGAGAGGCATCAACTGTAGACCGCTTTGGATAAAAGCGCTATATAAATGCAGTTCATTTGACATACTACACAGACTACATCATAAGAATTACAGTGCTAAATTAACCGAGGCAGAAAAATAAATATCTGATTACCGCAGCCAGAAAAGTCAAGAGGGCCTTTCGCCCCGTTAGGCACGTGTGGCTCCTCGCGGCAGACTTCCCGAAAGGTTGTCAGCGCCGTGTGAACTTTACTTTTCTCTGTTGCCTTGGTTACTGGTCGCCTCGACAGCCGGGGGAACGGAGGCGGGGTGGGGGCGGGGTGATGGATGGGGGAGTCGGACGGTCACATGTCTTATTGTGCTTGCAGAAATCTGTCCGAGATATTTAAAGACAGCGGAAAAGGTCAGGATCGATATGTCAGGCCTGAACCAAACGCTGTCTGCCGGGAGCAAATGACAGAGCAATCCGCTCACCCAAACCCGGAAGGGCAGCTCGCAACGTTTGAAGAGTCTTTGCGGGGTGGCCTTTGACCTTCGCAGGACTCAGTTACAATAAACAGGTTTGGGTTTGTAACTGATGGTCATGACGTGGCCCTTTGGAAGTGCAGGAATGGTCTTACTGTACCGACTCGGAGTCTGATGTTTTCCCGCTCAAAGGAAAGACTGGGAGCAAGAAAAGGAAAAAAATAAGCAATTGGATTGAGCTTCACGATCCAATTTCTTGATTTGTTTTTGTACAGCTGTCAAATAATTGCAGATCTCTAAATGCCTTACCGCAATTGCTACCTTTGTACCCGCTGCTGGTATTGAATTATCACGAGAGAATATGACAAGGGAGAGTGCTCAGGCTGAGCAGGGCCTCCTGTTTCAGCCTGGAGGTCGAGGCCTCATTAACCCAGGCACCTGAGGGACTGGTAATGACCATCTGAAAGTGCTTTTTAATTACACTGCTTCAACTGCTTCAACCCATTTGAATTGCTGCAATAGATTTCTGACGACATTTCCGCTTTGGGAATCCTACCTTTACGCCTTTGTCGGCCCCCGATAGCCAGGTTCCTCCTGATAATTTTTTTTTGCCACTGTTTGACGGTTTCTCCCCCCACTGGGGAGTCTTTTTTACCTCCTGTATTTGCTATTTTGGGGCTCTGACGTGGTGTTAGCCCTTTTCCTTTTTGCC
Source organism: Conger conger (assembly GCF_963514075.1). Taxonomy (NCBI): domain Eukaryota; kingdom Metazoa; phylum Chordata; class Actinopteri; order Anguilliformes; family Congridae; genus Conger; species Conger conger. Next base: position 5,561,944 of record NC_083776.1, on the reverse strand, counting down.
CTGTTACTCTGTAAAGCGTCTTTGACAATCTTCTGTAAAAAGTGCTATACAAATAAAATTGAATGGACTCATGATAATGTCTCATATTACAAAGACTGCCATCTGGCACTAGCCCTGTCAGCAAACATCACACCCTGCACAGCCCTTAGAGTTCCCATATTGTACACCTTCCCAATGTTGTATCTTTCGATCCTGAAATCCATAAGATGATGTTTAAGAACCAAAAACAGAGTTTTTGGGTGTGGAGTTAACGCGGTTCTCGTCTCTTTTTTTGGGCAGGCTTCTGGAAGGCCACCTGTCCCCCGTCCTGTGCCAGCCCGCTCCTCGTCTTCGTCAACTCCAAGAGCGGGGACAACCAGGGGGTGAAGTTCCTGCGTCGCTTCAAGCAGCTGCTCAACCCGGCGCAGGTGTTTGACCTGGTCAATGGTGGGCCGCACTTAGGGTGAGTGAGCCCTGCCCTGGACCAAGAACCACACCAAGAACTAGGCTATAACTATAAAGGAGCGGCCTGTAGCATAGGTGGTTAAGGTGGCTGGGATCTGCAAGGTCGGTGGTTCGATCCCCGGTGCAGCCACAGTAGGATCCACACTGCCGTTGGGCCCTTGAGCAAGGCCCTTAACCCTACATTGCTCCCCGGTGTAGCCACAATAAGATCCACACTGCCGTTGAGCAAGGCCCTTAACCCTGCATTGCTCCAGGGGAGGATTGTCTCCTGCTTAGTCTAAAATCAACTGTCGCTTTGGATAAAAGTGTCTGCCAAATGACATGTAATGTAATGCAATATAAAAACTATAACTGCAACGATAACGATGTGAGCATCCACACTGATGAACGATAACATTCCATAAACAGCAGTCATCTGCCATTCTGAACGTGATGCCCTGTAAATTTGTTTGAATTTTGATTGGCTGTCAGTGTTTCATCGTTCACACAGCTGGAGAAAATGGCTCAAAGTGATCCCAACGATTCATTAGAGACGGTGTTAATATTGTGTGGCTGAGGACGATGCTGACGACAGCGCCCTCTTGTGGTTTCTGCCTTTCAGCTTACGGTTGTTCCAAAAGTTTGACAACTTCAGGATCCTGGTGTGCGGGGGAGATGGGAGCGTGGGCTGGGTCCTGTCCGAAATCGATAAGCTGAACCTTCACAAACAGGTAGGCATCAAACGGGCACCGAGAAATATCTCATCCACTAAAGCCAAGCTAGGACAGCCAATTGGACCTGAAGCTAAGCTTCTGTCTCTGGGGTAACCAACGTCCTATTCCCCAAATTTTCACCAAAGTTAAGTTGTAGTGTCAACACCATCTGCAGGAAATTTGGTCTTGGATATTTCAGTCAATGGCAAGATATCATTACTGTACTTATCTGAAGTAGCATCACACGGTTTTGTATCAATAATTTCTTACATGTCATCAGAGCGACATATGCCAATTTCGACTGCTCTGACGCCAACCGTAAAGCTTTATTGCAGGGATCAGCAAGGACTGAGACCAGCAGGTTTTCCACCCTCCCTTTACCTGGGAGTTAGGTGTGAAGACAAATCGGAAGCACTAATTACCCAGCAACATATTTACACACGTGTCATTTTGGTTCCAGGGGTTTTCTGCCAAATTAGCATGCCCCTGAGAATCTCATGAGGACTTGTGACGATGCAGTCCAGTCTGTGTGCTGAATTGACCTGCAGCTGAATGTCGAGCAAAAATAACTCGGGAGGAGTATAACTCAGTGTGCCGTCCCGTGTCCCTGCAGTGCCAGCTGGGGGTGCTGCCCCTGGGGACAGGAAATGACCTCGCCCGGGTGCTGGGATGGGGGCCATCTTGTGACGACGACGCACAGCTGCCCCAGATCCTGGAGAAGCTGGAGAGAGCGAGCACCAAGATGCTGGACAGGTACGGTACTTCTGCCATAAAAGAGGGAGGGTGCGGGGCGGCCTGTAGCGTAGTGGTTAAGGTACGTGACTGGGACCCGCAAAAGTCGGTGGCTCGATCCCTGGTCTGGCCACGATAAGTTCCGCACAGCTGTTGGGCCCTTGAGCAAAGGCCCCTAACCCCACACTGGCTCCTGATTATTCTAATCGACCGCAAGTCGCTTTGGATAAAAGCGTCAACCAATGGTTTCACAGGCTGCCGTATGAGGAGAAGAGGTGCGAACGCTTCCTGTTCCTAATCCGATCAATCGGGGACCACTTTGCGAATGCCTACTTAGATGTATTTAGATGTAGATGGAGAGGGCCTTCAGTGTCGGTGTCTTAGATCCCGGCTAATGGCGTGCCCTCAGTGCAGTGCGCCAGTTTCCACCTCGTCACCAACGGCAGCCAGGGGAATCGGGCTGTGGAGGGTGACTTTCCGCCGCTCTGTGTTCCAGGTGGAGTATAATGACGTACGAGATTAAAATACCTCCCAAGCACATCTGCGCGGTCACCCCGGGAGGGTCTGAGGAGTGCCAGGTATGGAAGAGGTGTTCTTTTTCACAAACACGCCATATTATTGAACACGGTGCATTATTAAACATAACACATTATTAAACATGCCACATTATTAAACACACAACATTATTGAACATGCCACATTAACCACGCAACATTATTAAACATGACACATTATTCAACACCACCTGTTCTTACCCACTGCAGTGACTTAGCTGGTCTTGGGGGTTGGACCGTTTATTTGAGCAAAGAAGGACTCGCCGGAAAATACTTAAATGTTTAAAAGAAAAGAACATTTTACATAAATGGGAAAATCTGTCTCCGTCTGTCTCCTGTCAGAATGGCACAGTTTTAAGGAGCAAAAAAACTGAACAGGCTGTTCACAGGATATGCCAAACCCCAGAGCAACTACAAATAACCAAAATTCTCCCACAAAATGTTGTGTTCTCGTGCATGCACAAAGTAGTGAGGCAAGAACATTTTTCATAGGTTTACTAGCTGTTCCTGTGAATATATGATAATATAATCTTGCACATTTTGTTGTGAGCTCATCGTGAGTATCCTTCGTTCTGAGGTTGTCATTTCTTGATCATCATTTGCTTGCTGCTTATGCAGTTTCAGATTTCAGCCTACGAAGATTCTGTAGCTGCTCACCTCACCAAGATCCTCAACTCAGACCAGCACTCTGTGGTCATATCCTCTGCAAAGTAAGTCATTGGTGCAAATGCATTTGCATTTACATTTACACCACTACGTAAAACCAACAAAGAAAACCCTCTTCCCTTCTCCTCTCCTCCTGTCCCAGGGTTCTGTGTGAAACGGTGAAGGACTTTGTGGCCAAAGTGGGGAAGTCGTATGAGAAAAGCACAGAGAACACCGAGGAAGCGGAGAACATGTCCCTTAAAGTGAGTTCAGCTTCACCAACAGGAGTTTTTTTTCTAGTTGACTTTTGCCAAATAGAGTTTCACCAACTAGAGTATCGCCAACGAGAGTTTTACCTATAAGAGTCTCAGAACAACTGAAGCACACTGATAATGTCCTTTAGGACAATGGCAGCTAGGCTAGTGTCTGTTAGGATCATGTCAGAACGTCGGATCGTGTCAGTTAAGGCAATGTCAGCAAAATGTCAGTTTGGATCGTGTCAGTTAGGACTGCTTTGATTCAATTTCATTTGAGTCCCTTTGTCAGAAATTCATTTTCTTGAGTCCCTCTCGACCAGACATTGTTTCTTGATGGCCCTACTACATTCTGCTGTGTAGCCTCTCTCTCTCTCTCTCACACTCTCACATTCTCCTTCTCTCTGAATGACACCTGTCTGTCTGTCCGTCCGTCCATCTTCAGTGTGCCATCCTCAACGAGAAGCTGGACTCGCTCCTCCAGACCCTGAACACGGAGGCGCAGGCCATGCCCCGCCCGGCCCACACCACCCCGCCCATCGTGGAGGAGGAGCTGGAGGAGGAGGAGGAGGAGGCGGAGTCCGTGGAGGCGCCGAGCGAGGAGTCGCTGTCGGAGCTGAAGGAGAGCGCGGCGGAGAAGAGCTCCGCCCCCCACGCCGTGTTCCGGCCCCGCGAGCAGCTGATGCTGCGCGCCAACAGCCTGAAGAAGGCCGTCAGGCAGATCATCGAGCAGGCCGAGAAAGGTACGGCCCGCCAGCTCACATCCTGCTACCCTGGTCCTGTTAGCCTGCTAGTGCTACCCTGCTAGTGCTACCCCACAACCCTGGTCCTGCTAGCCTGCTAGTGCTACCCTGGTCCTGCTAGCCTGCTGGTGCTACCCCGCAACCCTGGTCCTGCTAGCCTGCTAATGCTACCCCGCAACCTTGGTCCTGCTAGCCTGCTAGTGCTACCCCGTAACCCTGGTCCTGTTAGCCTGCTAGTGCTACCCTGGTCCTGCTAGCCTGCTGGTGCTACCCCGCAACCCTGGTCCTGCTAGCCTGCTAGTGCTACCCCACAACCCTGGTCCTGCTAGCCTGCTAGTGCTAGCCTGCTCCTGCTACCCCGCAACCCTGGTCCTGCTAGCCTGCTAGTGCTAGCCTGCTCCTGCTAGCCTGCTCCTACTAGCCTACACACTGACACCGTGCAGCCTGTAGCCTAGCGGTTAAGTTAGATCACTGGGACCCACAGGATCGGGGGTTCAATCTCCAGTGGAGCCACAATTGAACAAGGCCCTTAACCCCACATTGTTTCCTGCTTAGTCTGATCAACTGTGGGTAAAAAGCCTCAGCTAAATAACATGCATTTGCATTGGTGCAAATCTAATCTAATCTAATGACAAAAAATGGTTCCATTCGGAAGCCTGTGATCCCATAGAAAACCCATATCTAGTTAAAAGGCAAAATGGTTCTTTGTCTGGGAGATCACACAGAAGATTACATAAACAGCTAAAAAGGGTTCTCCGATGAAAGAACCCCTTCCGAACCCTTTTTTTCTAAGAGTATCATCAGCAAATGTATTTATTTATTCAAACAAATCTGGCGTATGGACCCCACTTTCCACATACAAAACCACAAATGAATAGTGACATTTATTTCAAGAAGACATAAAGACCGATAAGGAGGACTGTCTAGGATCAAAGGAGTCACTCTAATCAATCAAATTCAGAGTTTGAAGCATTACATTCAGTAAAGAGAAGAAAACACTGCTTATGGTTTTTGGCTATGATGCTAGTAGTGTCATAGTCATGGGGGGCGGGCATATGTGCAAAGGAAACATGGCATACGTTAAGCAGATGCTGTTATGCAGAGCGACTTACACGCACACAGGACAACTAACGTGTAATTGTTCTCGGTGTTTGGCAATTTTATTACTGACAATCATAGAATGTTTTGATTCTGTCTATTCAAATATCCCATTGACTTCTTAGAAAATTACACCACTGGTTTGCTACTAAAAATGTGAAGAATGTATGTCTCAATGGTACGTCACACACACACACACACCTCTCTCTTTCCCCGTCCAGTGGTCGATGAGCAGAACGCCCACACGGAAGGACAGCAGGATTTGCAGTCGCCCGTCGAGTTTAAAAAGGAGGCCGAGGACGAAGACAAGGACAGCGAGAAGGACGAGAACACCAAAGAACTGGAATCTCCGTCCTGTAGGCGCACCATTACGCTTCCTTAAATACGACTAATACTTACTAGTTCATGCCTTTTGTTTGGAAAAAGTTAGAATTTGTATTGTTCTAGCTACAATGTGCGTTCCCTGACGCATGCTGCGCATGACAGCTAGGTCGCGAGGGAAATGAATTAATCAGGCGGTTGCAGAGGACATAGCCTACGTCAGCGACCAGCGGGAAGTTATGAGTTGGGGTTGGGGTTGGGGGTGGGGGTGTACAGGGAATTCTGATGATATCATGTACAAAGCATCTTTCCCCTGCACCACACAATTGCGTGACACGGTGAGAACCAATTCAAACTGAACAATCGGTGACTTCTCACAAAGTGAGTAAGATTTAACAGAGGGAGAGAGAGATCGTTACGGGCGCACCGCTCAGACAACACAACGCACCAGAACTCTTCGCGCAGAGAGCTAGAGTCGATTCAGGTTATGCGGGACCTGGGTCCAAACCAGTTGAGCGCAACGCACACAAAAAGCACCCCTCCGCACAGCATCGATAACACAGGGCTAACGTAGCTCAACAAACCACAACACACCAATGCGACTAGGTTCAAGAGAAAGGCAAGATCAACTTATTTCAGTCGCCAACGCCAAGACTATTTATCCGCAAACCATGCACGGTGCACATGCGTACCCGACACACGAACATTGAAATAGTGAGACAGTCGCATGTCGCACAACAAACTAAGCATTGGTAAAAACTAAACAAGTTTCTGCACAGCGGCATTTTAAAATAACCCTCTCTTACCGTAGACTGCGGAACCAAGCGCACTCCCGTGCGATGCTCATGATTCACCCATTCCTGCGAAGTTGAAGCCCTTCGACTGGAAAATCCGTTGTTCAGATTTCGGAAAAGGGGTTATCGAATGAAACTAACCTACCAGACATAACGGCTGCTAGCCGAAAGTGCCGTCAGTTACTAAAATAATCCCTCATCAAACTCCGAGGCTAACGCGAGGGTTTCGCCGCGTTTGAATGTTAGCTAGGCTAGTCGTACTGTTGCTAGGTCCAAAAGCAGGGTAAATTTCACGTTAACATGCATTACGTTTTTTCTCCTAGGTTGTATATTTTTTAAGAAATCCGAAATTCGTTCCGGAGGCATTTTTATAGCCAAGTTCGAAGTTTGAACTTGACTGCTCGTTAGGGATGCAGTAACTAATTAACCGGAAACGCGCTTGTGATTGGTCGCAGTAGTTTATTTATTTTTAAGATAGCTAGTGGGCTATCTTTCCATCGCCTACACAAATCCAGTTATTATATACATATAATCGAATTAACTAAAAATCGATTGTTATCATTACGACAATTCTAAGAAGGAGCTTGTGCAGACTTCCCGTGGCTATGATAGAGCAAACACTGCCATCTACTGTAATACATATGAATTACAGCAGAACGCTAAGATCTTTTTTTCTATATATAGATTTAAAAAACAGACAAACACAGATTTGCCAGAACTACATATTGCATTAACTTCCTTGAATGCAAAATGACTTGACTTAGACCACCACTCAGTACGCTTAAATTAGTTAAATAAAATGTCCAGTTAAATTAAAGCAATCAAAATGACTTCTAAAATAAAATTGACCACCTAAGGTTCTAAAGACAATAAAATGAAAATGTAAAGTTCGCTGCTGATGCAGTTGAAGGGATACTTATCAACCAGGAGCATAAGACTATTCTAGTGGGTCTACTTGTAGAAGGGCCTACTTATGTAATTGCATAGTGTATCTCTATCGCAACTTCCATATGCATGTACAAAGCTTTGCAGCCAGGAGTAAACTATGGGAAGTAAATACAAAAATATACAGATGAAGAGATGTATGCAGTCATGAGCTGGTTTATGACCAAGTCACACTAAACACGATATTACGCATAACGCCAGGGTGATGATATCTTATGGATTTGTCATTGTGTAGAGTACAGAGTTCACTTCCTGTTGACGTAAATGCCCGTTTCCTGTTTGTCCAGGATGGGGGATGAGAAGCTGTTTTTGGCTGTTTGTACTCATTAGGTATTCTTGCTCATTCATCCATCTCACAGCTGTTAGACGGCTTTTGTGTTGTTGTTTTTTAATTGTTTTTTTGGGGGTTTTTTTCCGACATGCAGTCCCTTTTGTCTTCACTCTCTGGACGGCCCAATACATTTCCTTTCAAAAAAACAACAATATAAGCCTATAAACAAGACAAGCGTTTCAACAGTTGTTTGATGTAGGTTGTTGGAAACCGTCCTAGTCACACACAGCTGGAGGTCAGTGTGGTTTCTGAGGAAATGTTTTATGATTAAACTGATGGAATAGTGGCTGGTGGGGGAATCCTGATTTGGATTATGAGGCATGTTGGTGCTACATTTCAGCTCTAGGTGAAAGATCTTAGTACTGGACATTTTACGTAATGAAATGATTGGTTGATGGATGATGATGTCGTTTTTTCCAGCAGCGAAGACCACGCCCTGCTCCCCCACTGAGCGTCACATGAGTCGCAGTAACCAATCATGCGGCTCCTTCTCCATCCCCCACTTCACCACCAGCAAGGAGAACCTGCCTGTGCTGAACACACGCATCATCTGCCCTGGTACGTCACGTGCACACACCCATATCATCTGCTCTGGTACCACACGCACACACACCCACACACTCAGACACTCTCATCTGCATCATCATCTGGTACGACACGCACACACAGTCACTCGCATCATCTGCCCTGGTATGACACACACCCAATCATCTGCCCTGGTACCACACACACACACTCACAAGCATCATCTGCCCTGGTATGACACACACACACACACACACACACACACACACACAGGTATCATCTGCCCTTGTACTGAGAGAGACACACTAACACACACACACCTGTATCATCTGCCCTGGTACGGAGACACACACATGCACACATGGCCATACACACACACACACTCACACACACTCACACACACTCACACACACTCACACACACTCACACACACTCACACACACACACACACTCACACACACTCACACACACTCACACACACTCACACACACACACACACGCACTCACACACACTCACACACACACACACACACACACACACACACACACACACACACACACACACACACTTGCGCAGTTCCCCATTCAGTCCGGGTGCATCTGTGTGTTTCTCTGCCCAGGCTTACGGGCTGGTCTGGCCGCCTCCATTGCTGGCAGCTCCATCATCAGCAAGATGCTGCTGGCCAACATTGACCCGTTCGGTGCCATGCCCTTCATCGATCCCGACCTGGACTCGCTGTAAGGCTTCCTCAGCTCCGTGGTCCAGGTTACGTTTAGAGAGGCGACAACAGGAGGGCTATCTGTCATTGTCGAAGTCAGGATTTATTACATTTTTCACATTAAACTTTGTATAGCACTTTTGACAGAAGACTGTCACAGACACTTTACAGAGTAACAGAGGAGAAAAGATAAAATTGAGCCCCCAGATTCAGTGATATTCACCACTGCTGTTGTTTTCTCTGTTTAGGCATTCATTTTCATATTTCATATTTAAAAAGCTGTGATGTTGTCATTTACAGTGCAGAATCAAATTCATAGCATGGCGCTGCAGATGAGTCATCCCCTGACCGCAATCTGTCCTTTTATAGCGTTGAGCTTCTACCTCCTCTCCTCAGCTGAACTCTGGGCAGTGACACAGGAACTGTGTGTTTTTAATCATGAGATTTAAACCGGCTCTGACCCCTATGTAACCTCCGTGTGACCTCTGTGTGCCTGGCAGAGAGGGTTACTCGGAAAGGTGTGTGATGAATAACTACTTTGGGATCGGACTGGATGCCAAGATCTCCCTGGAGTTCAACAACAAGCGGGAGGAACACCCGGAGAAATGCAGGCCAGATCTCTTTCCTCTTCCCCTCTTTCTCCTTTCATCCTTCCCTTTTCTGCTTTCTGCATTAGTCTCCAACTTATCCGGCCAAGTCGCAGTTTTGTTTGACCCCATTGCACTTTGCACTTTGCCCTTTGAATAATACATGACTTGCACGATGGTTCTTGCAGTACATATAGGCTCATTTCAGCCAATGTCAATCTCAGTGTGTTGGACACAATCGCAGCATGTTGCACATAATTGTGGTTGTGTTGTGATCCCTGCTGTGAAACCAAGTGATGCCAGCTTGTCAGCTTGAAAATTCAAAACATAGCTTGAGCTGGTCAAACCATGTTCAGCTTGGAGCTGGTCTGAACTGGTCAACCAGCTACCAGCTGTTTCAAAACCTAGCTTAGCAGGGATTCTAGTGACTAAAGATATGAACATCAGAATTACGCTTGAAAAAAAATTAAACATTTGTATTTTCTTTATGTTCTGATGTATTCTTCGGCTGCTGACATGTGACCATCCCATGGCTGCTCCAATTATCGTTAACGAAAGAGTGCTTAATGAGAGTAATTATCCAGGCTCTTGATGAGCATTTCTGATTTCTTATCCGATTGTAATTCCTGCAGGAGCCGCACCAAGAACATGATGTGGTACGGCGTGCTGGGGACCAAGGAGCTGCTGCAGAGGACCTACAAGAACCTGGAGCAGAAGGTGCAGCTGGAGGTGAGGTGGCCATTTTGTTAAAGTGGGATTACTACTGCAGAGAGCTGTGTGGAGAGGCGGCGATTTTGTCACAGTGGGATTACTACACTCTCAAAAAAAAATCCCTGCTGTAAAATCCAGCTATGGCAGCATGGCCATCTTGGAAATTGAGCTGGCCAACCAGCTACCAGTTGAGTTGTGAGCTGGTCAAACCTTGTCAAACTGGGAGGTGGTCTGAACCGGTCAACCAGCTATCAGCTGTTTCAAAACCTAGGTTTTTTCAGTAGGGTGGGGTGGTATGCTATTTCGGAAGTTGATGTATTCTTAAAGGGTTCCAACTGTATCTGTATGGTCACACTTGGACTCAGAACCATGCTGTCCTCTCAGGTCCTCTTCACACTTGTACTTGTGTTTGATCTGCACTTTGTTGTACGTCGCTCTGGATAAGAGCGTCTGCTAAATGCCTTGTAATGTAATGTCATGTAACCACAAGTGTTGCACTTTGTCTTCACAAACACTATTGACATTGATCACTGAACTTACCAAACTGTGTTTGTGGTTAAAGACAAATGTTGATTAAATCTGAGTGCGGGGTGATACGAGGAGACTCACAGATGACCCCTGGGTTTGTCCCCTGCAGTGCGACGGGCAGTACATCCCCCTGCCCAGCCTCCAGGGCATCGCCGTGCTCAACATCCCCAGCTACGCCGGCGGCACCAACTTCTGGGGCGGCACCAAGGAGGACGATGTGAGCACCGTGTTTTTTCCCTCAGTTTAGCCAATTCTTCATGACCATACGAGCATTCAGCTTGTCTTTCCGGTTGTTAGTGAGCAGGAAGACTCAGATCAGACTCTGAGTTATTGCATTCATGGATAGAAAAATTATATATCAATAAACCCAATTGGATACTGGATATGAAAGAGTTAGTCAAAGCTCATTCCTGAAAATGTCACGTAGTAGCACCCTCTAGTGGGATAAAAAAAATGAGCACAGTAGCCTGTACTTCATGCATTGAACATGATTGGCAGCACCCTTTGGCCATAGTACTAAGGACTGTTATAATGTGCTGTTTATAGTTTATGTGATACATTAAAGCAGCTCTGATCTTTTGTGATTTTCACATTTTTACAGATCTTTTGCGCGCCGTCGTTTGACGATAAGATCTTGGAGGTGGTCGCTGTGTTCGGCAGCATGCAGATGGCAGTGTCCCGGGTCATAAAACTCCAGCACCACAGGATCGCACAGGTGAGCGACAGCACAGGTAAATATCCTTATGTCAGGCTAGCACAGGTGAGCTTCTCCTGAAGTTACAGCACAGGTAAACGTCCTTATGTCACAGCACAGGTGAGCTTCCTTACGTCAGGCTGGCACAGGTGACCTCCCTTATGGGGGTGGTTGCCATGGCAGCACACTAACGGGCGTGTCCGCTCTGACCCCTCCCCCTCAGTGTCGCTCGGTGAAGATCACCATCCTGGGAGACGAGGGCATGCCCATCCAGGTGGACGGGGAGGCCTGGATCCAGCCCCCCGGGATCATCAAGATCCAGCACAAGAACCGCGCTCAGATGCTGACCCGCGACCGGGTGAGGGGGGGGGGGGGGGGGCAGGGTCGATGGGGCAGTCCGGAAGGTTGGTCGTTCAAGCCCCACTGATCCACACAGCTGTTGGGCCCTTGAGCAAGGCCTTTAACCCCACATTGCTCCATTGCAAAGTCAAGTCAACGATGAAATCATCAGCTAAATAGCCGCAATGTAATGTTGGAAAACAGACCCAAGGCTTCTTTGAGAACATTTGAGGGAGAGAGTGTCAGTCTGCACCAGTGGAAGCACACACATACAGAATTCAGTGATTTGGGCCAGCCTAAAGCCACCAGTGGTGTACATTACTCGTGAGAACCAGAGAGGGCGGTGCAGTGTAGCTCGGCAGTGAGGTGTGTTGTAATGCGTGTTTTGAGCCTTGTTCCTTTCCGTGTTCACGCGCGCTCAGGCGTTCGAAAACACGCTCAAGTCCTGGGAGGACAAGCTGAAGTACGACAAGCCCCCGGTGCGCCCCCACCTCTACTCACAGCAGTCCGTCGACCTGGCAACCGAGGAGGAGGCGGGGCTTGTGCAGGCGTGCGCCCGCGCTGCCGAGGAGCTCATCACCAGGTAAGGCCCCGCCCCCCTGGCCAAGCCCCGCCCCCGGACCCTGACAGACAGGTTTACATGTTTTTTTAAGACTCCTTATCCAGACAACTTCACAAGAACTAGCCCGAAATAAGAGACGGTGGAGCACACTGGTAGAGGACAGCAGAGAAGCTACCTGGATGTTCTCCATGCGGATTCCTGGGCGTAGTTTGACACAGTGTAATCCCCTGCGGTGATGCGGTGAAAGGTGTCGGCGGACTGTTCCTTCTCACCTCCGACCTTTGACCTCGCTGCTTGTGTCACTGTCCAAACCGACCTTTGACCTCGCTGCTTGTGTCACTGTCCACACCGACCTTTGACCTTCTTTCCGTTTGTGTCGCTTGTCTGAAGGATCTGCGAGGCGGCCAAGACCAACGGCCTCCTGGAGCAAGAGCTGGCCCACGCCGTCAACGCCTCCTCTCACGCCATCAACAAAACGCACCCCAAATTCCCCGAGGTGAGAGAGAGACCCCCCCACCCCCACACACACACACACACACACACACACAATACCCCCCCAAACCACGACCTCCTGACCTCATCTGACAACACTACAAAGCCTATCGGCAAGACACTAGAGAGCCTTTTCACCACTTCTCCCTCCTGCAACAGTGCAAGTGGGCGGGTGGATGCTTTTTTGATTGGTCGTCGCTGTGAAGGCGAGCTTGCTGATTGGCTGTTTCCTGGTCTCCACAGAGCCTGAGCAGGAACACAGCCATGGAGGTGGCGAGCACTGTGAAGGCCCTGCACAACGAGACCGAGTCCGTCCTGCTGGGGAGGGTGTCTCTGGTGAGTGGGGCTCCCCTATAGCACCGATTTATGTTATTACAGCTGCTATTACCATGTTATTACTATACCAAGGTACAGCACTAGATCTGCTATTACCATGTTATTACTGCAATTGTACAGCACCAAACCAACACCACTTCTGCTACTAAACACCCCCTTTAGCACTGAGCTAACAGTTCTGTTATTGCGGCTGTTATTACTACATTATTACTATGTAAGTATACAGTACTCGATCTGCTATTACTGCATTCGTACAACACCACTATTATTACAATACAACACCCCCTATACGCACTGAGCCAATGGCAGTTCTGTTATAACGGTTGTCATTACTATGGTATTACTGCCATTTTACTGCGCTGGCACCAGTTCTGCTCTTACCATGTTATTACTGCGATCGTACAGCACCAAATCAACACCACTTCTGCTATTACAATGTTATTAATGCTTTTATTCAGCATTAGATCTGTTATAGCCACGCAGTTATAGCTGTGGTGAGTTTGCGCTCAGGGCTGTGTGTGTGTGTATGAGTGTGTGTGTGTATGTATGTATGTATGTATGTATGTGTGTGTGTATGTATGTATGTGTATGTGTGTGTATGTATGTATGTGTATGTGCGTGTGTATGTATGTGTGTGTTTGTGTGTGTGTCTGTGTATGTACGTATGTGTGTGTATGTGTGTATGAGTGTGTGTGTGTGTGTGTATGTGAGTGTGTGTGTGGATGTATGTGTGTGTGTGTGTGTGTGTGTGTGTGTGTGTATGTATGTATGTATGTATGTTTGTGTGTGTATGTATGTTTGTGTGTGTATGTATGTGTGTGTGTTTTTGTGTGTGTGTGTATGTGTGTGTGTTTTTGTGTATGTATGTGTGTGTGTTTTTGTGTGTGTGTGTGTGTGTGTGGGTGTTGCTGTGCCAGAGACTCACAGGGTGGGGGGGTGTTTCTCTGCAGCAGCTGGACCCCCCCCATGAGGAGCTGCTGTCCGGTGCGCTGCAGAGTGTGGAGGTGGAGCTGGGGAAGCTGGCGGAGATCCACTGGCTGTACCACATCCTGCAGCCCAATGACGAGGAGGTGAGCCCCCAATCCAGCACCTTACCCTAACCCTCACCCCCCCAATCCAGCACCTTACTCTAACCCAAACCCCAACCCAGCACCTTACCCCAACCCTAACCCCCCCAATCCAGCACCTTACCCCAACCCAAACCCCCCCAATCCAGCACCTTACCCTAACCCTAACCCCCCCAATCCAGCACCTTACCCCAACCCTAACCCCAACCCAGCACCTTACCCCAACCCAAACCCCCCCAATCCAGCACCTTACCCCAACCCAAACCCCCCCAATCCAGCACCTTACTCTAACCCAAACCCCCCAATCCAGCACCTTACTCTAACCCAAACTCCCTCAATCCAGCACCTTACTCTAACCCAAACCCTCCAATCCAGCACCTTAACCCAACCCTAACCCCAACCCAGCACCTTACTCTAACCCAAACCCCCCAAACCAGCACCTTAACCCAACCCAAACCCCAACCCAGCACTGTACCCTCACCGTAACCCCCCCCTCCGCTGACCTTTCACCTTGTGGAGGCGGGAGGAGTGATGCTTTGACCTTCCCTCTCAGGGTCATGACCTTGAGTACGGCAAGAGGCACAACCGCAGTGCCATGTTCCGTATTGTCCCCAAGTTCAAGAAGGAGAAAGCCCCCAAGAAGTCCAGCCCGCAGTCAGGTAAGGACGTGTCCGCATGCTCCCCCCAAAACAAGCGCAGACACACTCACACACTCGCAATCATTGTCCAATTATAGCCAGTGAGTGATTCAGGCACTACATCCTTACAACATAAAATACCAAGATGAGAGTTGCCCAAGGCTCTTTCCAATCGCTTATTTTTACCTAATTTTCTTTCCTCCTTGCTTCCTTGCTTCCTTTCCTGGCTCCACCCATTGGAAGAGGCAAGGAAAGGAATAGAGGAAAGCACACAAGGAAGGAGGAAACAAGGAAATGTGCATTAGGCAAATTGAATGTCTTAGCTCTTTCAAGTGTCAGTTTGAAGCTATGTCAACTACCTGACATGGCCGATGGGGAGAGGTCGAGCACTCATACGTCACATATTCTTAAAATTTACTTTGGCAAAGGTTGCACTTGCGTTTCCTTGCTCAAGAATCCTTTGGCGGCCTCCTAGCTCCTCCCTCCTAGCTCCTTCAAGGAGCATTTAACAGGTTGGAATGTCCTTAAAGATGGCGGACCTTGATCGATTTCCAGGTTAGTCAAAGAATGAGGAGACAGGGAAGGGTAAAACAAGTGATTGGAATTTGCCGCCAGTGTTCTGTGATGTCATCCAGTCCTCACGTTAACACACTACCATTAATGAACATGCCCAACACACTTCCTCTGTACAAGATGTTGTCCTTTGACCTGGAAGTAGTCAACCAACTCTGGATACAGAAGGCACAAATTCCAGGCCATCTCATAGACCAGGGCTTCTCAACCTTTGTCCTAGACGGCCGCGGGTAGTCTGCTGGTTTTCATCATTTCTCAGCACTTATCAATTCATCAATGAAAACAAGACATAATGCTGATGACATAATGTCACCTCCTCAACTGGTTTCTTGGGTCTGAATTGGTTACTGATTTGAAGGTAAAAACAGTACCCACCAGCAGACACACTCTGGCCTGGGAAGACCAAGGCTGACAAGGCAAAACTGGTTTAGGTAAGATGTAGTACAGTTAATGTCCACAGCAAGGGTGTCCAATCATGTGCCATGGAGGACCGAGTGTATGCAGTGATTGGTTGGAATGAAAACCTGCATACTCTCGGGTCTCCATGGGACATGATTGGGCACCCCTGGTCTACAGCAAATACCACCGAACAAGACTGAACCAAAACAAACAGCCCTTTTAAGCACTGCTACTTCTATACTGAATGTCATCAACACAAGTTCAAGTTTGGATATACAGGAGTTTGCGTGCAGAAAGGATACGAAGCGTGTGCCTTTAGTCCAATCTTCACCTCGTTGTCCAGGTAGGTTTCGTTTGCATAGTTTACTTCCTCGTAGCTAAAACAAATGTCATCTACTTTGAACATAAAAACCAAGGATACGGTACACCAATCAACAGACACCGCTCTAGACTCTCAGAAAAAATGGTTCCAAAAGGAACCCTGTGATTCCATATGAAGAACTATATGAAGTTCAAGGGTTCCTCGTTGGGCAAAATGATTCTTTGTCTGGAAGTTTCCTTCACACTTCACACCTACAAAAGAGGGTTCCATAAAGAATGGAAAAGGGTTCCTCTTTGAAGACAAGCCAAATAACCCTTTTTTCTGGGAGTGTATGCTCTCCCCACAGTATAGGTGGCAGTCAGGGCATGTGTGTTTTATGAAAAAATATTAAACCCGGGTGCTCAGAACTAGTGACTGGACTGAGCGACAGCCAATCCCTGACCTCGATAGCCTGAGGGGTGGGAGGCGGCTTCTACGGCTGGGTGGGAGTGGTCGGGTGGGTTAGCCCCGCGCCAACACGTGACAGAGACTTGACAGTAACCTAGACTGCACAGGCTTCAACCCCTTCCTCTCCCTCCTACTTCCTGTTTGGTTCCGATTGGTGGGATGTCCCCGCATGCTAGCGACCCTAGGCCTGTCGGAAACGACCTCCTAACCCCCGTTTCTGCCAGCCTCCTGTTTCGAAACGACCTCCTAACCCCCGTTTCTGCCAGCCTCCTGTTTCGAAACGACCTCCTAACCCCTGTTTCTGCCAGCCTCCTGTTTCGAAACGACCTCCTAACCCCTGTTTCTGCCAGCCTCCCGTTTCGAAACGACCTCCTAACCCCTCTCTTCGCCAGCTGCTGCCGCCTCTCCTCCTCCTCCCTCTGTTTTTCCACTCCTTCCTTTCCCTTTCTGGTTGTTTCCCTCTCTCTCTCTCTGTCTCTCTCGCTCTCTCTCTCTCTCCGGGGCTGACCCCCCCCCCCCCCCCGGTGGTGGTGTGTGTCTGAGGGGGCCAGCGGGCACTGAGGGGGCTTCTCGCTCTTGCTTGTGTAGTGGAGAGGTGGGGCACTGAGGAGGTGACGGCCTGGCTGGAGCAGCTCAGCCTGGGGGAGTACAAAGACACCTTCACCCTCCACGACATCCGCGGCTCAGAGCTCCTACACCTGGAGAGGAGGGACCTGAAGGTATACCAACCCCCCCACCCCCCCCCCCCCCCCACCCCATCCACTGTGCCTCACTCTACCCCATAGTCTCAACTCTCGACTTCTCTCTTACTCTCTCCCTGTCTACCTCTCTCTGTCTCTTTCTCTCGGGTTCCCTGTGTGCTGTTGTCGGCTGCACTGCTCTGCTTGGCTTCCGTGTAATCTCTGTGGGACTGCAGACTCCCTTACTGACCCCTGTGTGACCGGCGAGAGTGTGCAGGGTGGGTGGGTGGGGGGGTGGGGCAGGGGGGGGCAGGGGGCAGGGGGCAGTTTAGGCAGCAGAGGAACTGCAGCCCTGCCTCATGCAAGCGGACAGAAGCATCGGTCAGACTGTGGTGTGGCGCTCAGAGAGATTGGAAAACGAGCAGCGGGGAGCGACAGCCCCGTTGCTGTCAACACGAGACTCAGCTGTGAGATCTGGCCCCCGCTCATGGTCCCCGCTCCTTGCACAAGAACATCACTGAACACGTGACAGAAACACCAGCCGGCAATGCAGAAATGGATCCACCAGACACCCGACCTGAGTTGAAGTCGGTGAACGTTCGCGGGGAACTACGTTTGCCGTGAACAGATTCTGTTCAACGTTTTCAAAATGAACATTCCATTTAGTTTAGCCACCAACGGCCTCTTAATACGAACGGAAGTGACCGAAGATTTTAGAGGATAGGCGACTTAGGTCTCACAATCCTAGCTAGCTGCTTACCTGGGATAAAAAAAAACAAAACAGAACAAATATTACATTGATTATAGTGCATCATAACAACCAAATGTTCTCTCGGCGTCCTCCCGATTGGCAGCCATTTTAGTTCACAGTGCACTACCTTTTCGAGCTGTTAGCTCACGACAGCTAATATTTGTGGCGAGCAGAAAAAAGTGTGAATATGTTGGCGATTGTGAGATAACATTAGCCAACTTTAGCCATCCTCAACGCACGTCACAAGGACCACAGGACACGTGTGATGAAATGGGGTGGACAGTTAATTTTAAACAGACCAGAAATGAGCACTCAAAACACCAAAAAGGCAAATGAAATGGACGTTGACATCAAAACATAGGCAAAGACTGTTCCGTTGTAGAAATGTAAACAGGTAGTGGCTTCTGTTTATACTGAACTAAGAGGATGTTAACACTAATGTGCTGTCCTTTCTTTTTAATGTAACTTATCACTCATAATAACAATAATACTTTATAGACAATAACATTGAACGCTTTCAGTTAAAGAGACTGTGTGGATGTCAATGAAAACCTCTCTTTTTGCCCTGAAGCTGGATATACAGCACAGGACATACACAGCCTGTAACGTGTGTTACTCTGCAATGTTTGAACATCTCTGCCAGGAAAGCTAGTCGATGATAATGTGGTTAACAGGTTCTAAAATGGCCGTGCGCTCCTGTGGTTTGGTCTAGCATTTGAGATGGAAATTGAAAACCCCATTTACAATACAAAGCAGAGCAGAGCGGTTCACCCAAACTGTTGCATTCTGTGAAAGCATTGTTTTGCTGAAATGGGTTCTTTATGGAAGACATTTAAAACAATCCCATGTATGATTGAATGAGCTCTTTATATTGTCACTCAAGAGAAATCATGATTTTATCTTATACCGCGAATTGGCAAATTGCAAGTTTTAGTATCGGTGCAATTTCTTCTTTCACAAGAGTCTGGCCACATTTTTTCCATTGATCCAGCCCTGTAGATTCAGCCAGGGTAGCCAAGAATTGTTTTTTAACCCATGTCCAGATCATCTATGCTTGAGGCTGTCAAAATGGCTGCTGTAATGTTCCCATCATCAGAACCTACGCAGTCCAATTGAGTCTGGTTTCCTGTCTGGCGGTGAGGCTGCCGTTAGGGTTAAATAAGTCTCGCTCAAGTGGTGATTCACTCCTGTCCCGGCAGGATCTGGGGATATCGAAGGTCGGCCACATGAAGAGGATCCTCCAGGGAACTAAGGAGCTGGCCAAGGCCACGCTGGTCGACCTGTGAGTCGGGAAGAACAGGAGGAGTGTGGGTTCCCCCTGCTGGTCCCCTCCCTCCTACCGCTGAAACGGAAACTTCCGGAAGCTCCAGAGCCTTGGGACGGGAAGTCTGAGAGGGAATTCTCCTGCCGTGTCGCTGGAATCAAAACTTGGAACGGGATGTTTTGTTGTTTACAGAAGGTACTGGTGCCAAATAAAAAATTGAGTTTGAGTGAAAGAGTTGGCATATAGGATATGGAGAGAAAGAGAGACAGAGAAAGAGAGAGAGAGAGAGAGAGAGGTATAGATCTTAACAAAAAGCCATTCTACCGTTTCCCACACGTGGCATAATCAGGTATGCAACTGTTGACAGGCTCAGTCCTAAAAATGAAGAAGAAAAAAAAAAGTAGCAAATCAGGACTTCCATGTGAAGTGCACTGTGTGGGGCCTTACAGGGCTATCACCCTGCGCCCCCACACTGCCTTCAAACAGACCACTGAGACGGGACGGGGGGGGGGGGCACCTTGTCAAAACACCATTTCTCCACAGACCCGTTTATATCACACTAATGCAGAAGTAGGGGGACACACACTGCAAATTAACCCAACCCCCCCCCCAAAACATCTCCTTAAACCAGAACTAATGATGCATGGTTTGCCTTGCTTGACTTGGATATCTATTTTACTGCATGATTATTGTCAGATTTTTTTTAATGTACAAGCTACACTTGAACAAGTTTTTTATGGATTTAATGTCATTTCCATTTGTTACTACTGAAGTCGCCTTCCACTCATAACCAAGCCCTTTTTCTATCCTTTGCATGGAACCTGGTTGTCAAGGAGCTGTGTTCTGTGATGTCATCTGTGCCATATTTTCAAGGTTATTTATTGTATAACGTGCTTTATCGATAGTGTTCCAGTCCTCCTTATAAGCATTTATTAGAGGAAAGTTAAGAACCTGGAGTTATTAGTCAAATTATATGATTTCACGCTATTAACTTGTGCGTAGTTGTGAAAATCTTCACCAAAGTGAATGTCCTGATAATTTTATTATTTTTTGACAGAACCCGTTTCCCCACTAGTTTTTGTGCTGAAATTCCAATTTTGTATGGACAATACTTGAAAGAACAAAAAGCAAGGAGTTGCTGTGCTTTGAAAACTATAAAAACGAAAGACAAAATAGGCAGTTTTAGGTCTTATGCAAGTTAAGTTTTTATGACAACAAAGTAAAATTGAGCAATTTATTAATTGGACTTGATTAAATGGATAACTCAACCATCTCAGATAAGTGTTACTAAAATAAGGTAGCTAAAATACAATAGGTGGTGCACTTCACTGATTTTCAACATTTCACAAAGTAATGATATTTTAAGTAGGAATAGGATGTAGGTTTTGGTTAAAGTGCTACACTTCTGCAGCGTGTATATGTGGCTTCACTGGAAAGTGCTCGGAGCAGTAGGAAATTAATGAGACACTCTGATCTAAATGATAATAAGTTTGGGTATTTACAGGGTATATTTAAGTGCGATAGTAAGGTTTTATATTTAATAAGAAGTGAATCCACTTTGATATTATAGTTATAAGCCTTTATAGTTTTCATATATATATATATATATATTATAAACAGCTCACACATTTAATTGTGTGTATTGCACCAGAACACCATTATTAATTATTAATTGTAGGAATCTGCTCTTTGTTTGATATTGTAGAATTCTGAAGGTGCAATATTGTAATAATTTACTTTAATGCCATTGGTCTCGCTATTGATCAAAATGTGATATTTTTCTGTGGAAGTCTAAACGAGCGTTTTGTAAACTGCTCTCCTCGATTGATGCGATAAGGTAGATGGTTCAAAATGCTTCCAAAAGCTCATTGTTATTCTTGTTGAGTTGTGCTTCCTAGACTTAAAACACATCCGGCTAAATGTTTTCTAGCCCAGATGGAAAACACACAAACACGCACACACACACACATAAGCTCTGTCGGATGCAGTTGGCGAAGACATTTTTACTTTGTGTATTTAATCGAAATATCATGCTCTGCGCACTGAAGTTAAACGGACTCCGCTACTGTTAACCTGCGCAAGTGGTTATACTGCGATTTCCCTGCAGAGGGCGCCCGTGTAGCACTATAAGGGAGAAAAAGTCCTATTAAGAGACAGGAGTTGCTTCCATCTTCTCATGTTTGAGACTACTAAAGAATATGCAGATTGTTTCAATATCACAATGTGCTTTGACTGTAGGGTGCAATGTCATGGATGGAACTTTTACTTTTCCATCACAAGAATAAGAAGGGAAGGGTGTGTTTAAAACTACATGATGGTGTACAGTAATCCACTGACGTAATCATAATGACGTTATGCTATGCCCGTCGGTTTTCAGTGCTGAAACTAATAGCCTAAATTAAGCAAGAGACTCAGATAATTAGTGCTAAAGTAAGGAACACAGAATGGGTGTATGAAAACACCACTATGCAGTGATCTGTGTACCTCCTCGAGCTACTGTCTGGCAGCTGACGTTGAATATCAAATATAATACCTGAAACACTGATATGAGTAAACTGCATGGAAGTGTTACGGATATTGACAATAAAAATAAGACATTTTCTGATTGCTGGACTTATAGCCTGGGGAAAACTCATGTCTTCATGGGTTTTTCCATTCTTTTTAAACACAGATTTAAAAATCCCCAACACATAATTTAATTTCCGTTTGAATCCAAGAGGCAGAATTATCTGATGGTCACAGAGGGTTACGTTTAGTCATCAAAGTGTGTTCATATCCATTGAATCTCGTGTGAAAGACTCGCAGAACAATCTGTGTTCAAGACTCAAATTTCTTAAGCAGCATCTTTAACTGTATCTTGATCTTGATCTTGTATCACATTTCAGAAGAAATACGACAGTAGCAACAATGATCCAGTTTTTATATACAAGCACAAATATGTTAATTTCTTAGTTGAAAGTCTTTTCCAGTTTTCTCTCCAGTAGTTATCAGGCTTGGCCCAACAGGTGTGTTTTTAATGTTGAACACAGACCCGTTAGTCTAAGTGTGACTTCGAGAGGCTTGAGGGGGAATTATAGGAATTAAAATCATGCAAGGAAGGGTTTCAGACATGGACATGTGGCTGGGTCCTCTTCAGAAACCTGCAGGTATGGACTCAGTTCTGTTGAAACATCTCTGGGAATTCTTTAAAAAATTATGTGGAATAATTTATTGTCAAGTAAATTCAGAGCTTCAAATAATTATTACTGGAGAAATGGAGTAATATGTCACTGCTTAATCCAAGGCCTGTTTCTAAGTCTCCCCTTTTGAAGTGAATCTCTCCCATCTGACTAGGAAACATAAAAGCCCATTCCAAAAACCAAATGTGACTTGGCGTGTGTAGACATTTGGGAAAAACTACTGAAAGAGTCATTATTTCTATTGACAGGATTAAGTGCGTTTTCAAGCAGGCCTTATTTTGGCACGAAACGGAACGGTAATCAAAGCCACACCGGGCCATAAATATTTCTGCGAAGTGGTCTGCAAACACTTTCTAGTCTTCTAAATATTATGACCCATTCTGTACACACTGAATATTTCCTCCTACCGATAGCTAGATTCACAACCAAAGATGCAGGTGAAACGCATACAAGTAGCAACAGTTGTGCTTCACAAAAATAGCTATTCTTATTCTTATATTCTTTAGGGAATGCTCAGATTTCAATGTAACTTTTCCAGGCTTTAAAAAAAAAATAAAAAATAAAAAAAAGTTTCTAAAATGAGTGAAAATACGGAGTTTTATCTTTGCACACAAGCCAGGGAGACGAACTGAATTCCCAACTGTGGGATTTTTCCAGTGATAAGGAAACTTTAGACACAGCTGCAGTCGGACTGAGGAAACGTCACCTTGATCACTGTTTGCTGTGATTCAGGAGATATGAAATCCTCAGTTAATAACATCGCCCTGTGCCTTAACCCAGCAAGGCACCGCTTCCATTCTGTGGCTCAGTAATGGCCAATAAGGCCTGTAGGTGAGGGCTGCATCACAAGAGTTTAAAATGGATGCTTTACATTTCTAATTATGTGTGTGTGTGTGAGACACTGGATGCTGTATCACATATTTCTGCCAGTCCGGACAGTGTAATTTAAGTCTAAATATATCCTATTCACCTTTGCATTTCAGCAGTTCTTGTTTTATTATCGTTTTGTTTTGGTTTTTGTATTTTGTATTTTATTGCCAAAATGGGACCCACTCTTATTTGTTGGTTCTTTGTTTTCTGTTGAGATGTTAGCTCAGTTTGTTTCTCCTTTAAGAAACTTTACTGCCATTATGGTCCCATACTTCAGTGAACATTTCAGCGCACGCACCTCATAAAGACTGATGGAGCTCGAGTGGACTGAATAATATGTGTGAATACCTGCCCAACACTGATCTGATTAATGATTCTGGTAACGTTTATGTTTAAAATATAAAAATGAAATTAAAAGCTGCAAAACTGCCTGGTGTGAAAACCACCCCGTATGAGGATGTTTAAGAACAGGATAACATACTCTGACACGCTTTCTAATACGGAGAATGAGGTGAGGTTCATTTGTTTACATTCCGTTTACAATGGCACAGATTAATTTTTAATATTCTGTATAAGTATATTCCATATTTGCATATTTATTGCCTAAGATTAAACAAACCAATGTGTAATGTGTTTTCACCTTTGGAATATAATGTTACAGTAACTTGTATAGATATAAGGGTGACTTTGGTAAAGTAGTACTTTTTATGACTACTAAGTGACTGTTTTCTGTGCCTTTTTATTGTAGAATGCATGGTTAACTATTTATTACAATATGGAAGTCACTGAGATGTGTATTTTTGTATTCTTATTAAATTAATGGTTCAACTTTGTTGTACATTTTGAGATGCCTTAATGCAAAAGGCTCCTGGTTAATATCTTCCTACTTAAATAAAACAGAATGCATTAATTGTTTGTTCTTGTCTTTCCTGCATTAATTATTATATGCCCTTAATATCTATTACATTTCACAGGAGCACAGACAGTGGGCTCCAGAATTATATAAAAATATAAAATTAAGATCTAATATTAAGAACTATATTGTGTCATTCTATCACTTCCTGTTTCACTTGAGTATACAAATTAGGTAGCAAGCATGCAAAATCCCTTTGCCATCCACCAGAATGGGAAAGGCTAAAGAAAAAATAACAGAAGACTTAGATAGTAATTGACCATCACAAGTCAGGTAATTGGTAAAAAACAAAAATAAAAAACAATGGTTAATAGTTAAAGATACGATTTAGTACTAGAGCAATAATAATAAAACAAAGTTAAAACACATGTGATGGTGGCAAACTTGCCAGGAAGAGGACTCAAGTGCAAGTTGTCTCCATGGATGGTAACGAAGGCGAAGGTGGCCATAAATAACTGTTAGAAATCTGTCTCTGATGCCAATATGCCCGCTGGCCACACAGTATTGTAACATAGTTGGTATGATTGAAGAACAGCGGCTGGAAAGAGTGCTGCGGTAAGATGAGACTAAAATTGAATGTTCTGGCCATGCACACCATTGACGTGCTTGGCGGCAAAAGAGGAATGCACACAGGGAGAAGCACCTCATACCTGCTGTCAAACGTGGAGGTGGTTATTGATGTTCTGGAGAGGTTATGCTGCCAGTGGTCCAGGTCCACTATTTCATTTATCAATAGCACAACGAAATTCAACAAAGTACCAGGAAATCTTGGCTGAAAATCTGGTTGTATAACCTTGTCTAATCTAACCTCTCAAATAACAGGACTCATAGCTGCCATCTTTGCCAAGGGTGTTGGTGTATTAAACCAGGGGGACCAATAATTGTGAAACCTGTTTTTTGGCTAAATTATATTTATGAATGATTCAATGGAATCAACCACACTACTTTACACATGTTGGAAAATAAAGCATGTCAGTAAGTATTTTTTTATTTATTTACATAATTCTTTGTGCATATTTATCAAGGTTTCCAATAACCCAGGAGGCTGTATATCAATCCTGACACCCAGCAGGGAAAAGAAACTTACTTCAGAGGTTTACTTTTTCTTCGATTACAGAAACATGTTGCAGTTAAAATATTGTAAAAATATAAATGTTATGTTTATTGGATGTCTCTTGGGTTTCAGCATAGTATCATATACGGTAAGACTGAGAGCAGAAGTGCAGGATACACACACTTTCACATGGGTCCTATGAGGGGAATGTACTTGAGAATATTTGAAATGTATCTGGGAAAATAAAGACTGGAAGATTGAACTGGTATTTTAGGGAAGCCGAGTGAGCATTTGACCGACGGCCAACGTTTAGAGGGAGGACCACTCAGGGCCAGCCAGGCTTGGCTTCTTTTAAGCTTGGATTTCAACAGTCAGAAAATTTAGCATGACGGGAGCAGAATAAATGATAACTGTTAACATGTTTATTTAGTACAATAATATTATATTAATGCTTGGCTACTTTCAGGCTGTAATTTCAGGTCGTAATTTTCAGATACATGTTTTTTGTACTCATATATTTGATATTTTAGAATACATCAAAGACATATATCCAAATATAATTTGAATATAAACATAATAGAAATAATTGGTTTGGGGGTAATGACAAGGGCACAAACCTACACAGTTACCGTTGTGTCAAATGAAATTGCAACTATAAAAGATCATTTATACTTATAAATCATAGTCAATCATAGTTGCCCACAAGCAAACAAAACAAAAATATTTCCTGGAAGATCAGAACTTTAAAAAGATGAATTGCAGTAAGGGGCAGGCTAATCTTTGTATGGGCTTGGAAATAAAAGTGTGATAACCCTTATCATAATTCACAAGATGTGTGTCCTCCCAGTTAAATGCAGTTCCCTTATTTTTACTAGCAAAGTATTCAGCTACAAATACATCAACAATTTCTACAATTCTTGATTCACAAGCATGCAAGGTAAGATGTAAATCCGCAGAATGTAAATTGTGATTTTAAAATAGGATCAATATTTACTGTACTTGAAACAAACTTAAATCCATGCAATTGGCCCATAAGTAGGCAGCTTCCATTTAAGGTAGGTAGGCAAACTATTCGACACGACTGCTAGAATCTAAATTTCTAAGTAGCAATCTGCTGGCTGGAATCTGGCTGGTTTTTGGATTTACTGACATTCGGAATGGTATTATGCAATACCACAATACAGACTCATGGGTGTTACACATTTACAGTACCAAACCAAACTGTGACAATTTAAAATTAAATATATTTTTTTGTATAATAAATTGATTTTTTTTTTACATTCGCTTCAGCGTAAAATAAATGGGATATGAAATCATCGGTTCTGTGCTCGGCTGTAGCAGACTCTTGGAGTTGATTGCTTCGGCCTGGACGTTCCTTGTTTTTGTAAGATGAACTGACACACGAAGCAACAGCGGGTCTGACGGCTAACGGTGAGAACAGTCATTCAACAATATGCGAGGTGTTCAAATATATTTTTAAACGATGCTAGATAGCCTACACGTTTGCGGCGTCTCGGTCATTACTACCATTTACGTGTATTGTCTTCAGTAATGGCTGTCAGTGGAGAAAGAACAAATATTGATCAGTTGTATATTCACTGACATCATCAGGCCGCGGCCCAGATCATAACGTTATTCATAACGACCATGGAAATATTAGGTTACACGATTTCAATAACTACAACTATGCAGACTAGCCATCTATATTGTCATCCGTTTAATCGACATATTAGCCAGATTTGCATCTAAACGCGAAGAAAGGCTTCCATTTTGCGTTACCTGTTTCCCTTACCGATGGACTAAAATAATAATCAGTGAATAGCCAGTTTTTCGTCGAGAATGAGGATGCGACATCAATGATGTACGTTAGCTCATTACGTTACAGGTGAATAGCTGACGATAACTGTAATGTTACATCAATGCATCGGGCGCTAGCTTGTTACCATGATATTGGAATACTTTTTATTTAGATGTTTTTTTTTTTTTTTTGCTTTGGAGGCTCTGTCGTTTCTTGTCCTATTTGATCCACTTTCTTTCTGTTTGTTGAGGTATTTGCTTGCTAATGCTACTGTTAGCTCGCGGCTGAAATGAGCATTGGGAGCTAGTTTTCATGCTTTGTGCTAACGTTGGCTAATCTGTGCAGTTAGAAACTGGGGTGAGAAAACAATAGCTGCACATCCCCAAATTGGCACAACCATAGTCAGCGCACTCAATAATTGCGAGTCTGACTGTGTGTGTGTTCTATACACATAACTACTATTCAGGGTGCAATCTATGATGTTCAAAAAACCAATTTAGCAATCCACCTACACATAACCGCAAAATACAGGGAACACCAGTCATTGCGTCTGTCTCTGTTCTCAACGGACTGTTCCTGATTAAACTGCTCATTCATGCCATATTGATATTTCCAGTAAAGTTTTGTCTTGAATCAGGGGAAGTAGTGTTTCTACATAAATAATAAATCAACTTACAGTTGATTAGTCTAAGCAATGGGACAATCCCCCCCTGGAGCAATGTGGGGTTAAGGGCCTTGCACTGATCTTCCTGTGGCTACACTGGGGCTTGAACCACCAACCTTCCAGGTCCCAGTCATGTATCTTAGCCATTAGGCTTCAGGCTAGGCTTTAATGTACTGACTATATCTATATCCGGAGAGTTGGCTACATTGGCTGCAGTATAGACATGTGTAAAAAGATAAGAGTACAGAGAGACGTTTGTTATCTCTTGTTGAAGAATTATGGGGAGGTTGATAGCCTAGTAGCTAAGGTGCTTGACGGGGACCTGGAAGGTTGTTGGTTCAAGCCCCAGAACAGCCACAGTAAGATCAGTGCAGCTGTTGGGCAATTACACCTGTAACCTAACCCCCACATTGCTCCATGGGGGATTGGTCTAGTCTAACCATGTGGAAGTCGCTTTGGATCAGCTAAATAACAGTAAAGTGATACAGACGAAAGGCTTACACTGCATACCCAGTGGAGCTGAAGCATCATCAAGCTTCTCTGTAAATGCATAGGTACAACAAACCAACCATATCTCCCAGCTTATATTATCATTTCATAGAATAAGCTCAGGAAACCTGTTTGGTTGGAGGTACCCTAAACTCAGACGTTTTGTGAACAAATGTAACACATCAACCAGTGTGAATATGAATGACCCTAAAAATGCGACATTGGCTCAGGTGGTAAGAGCAGTCGTTTGGCAGTTGGAGGGTCACCGGTTCGATTCCCAAAGTGTCCCTGAGCAAGACACCAAACCCCCTGTTGCTCCTGACAAGCTGCGGTTGTGGTGCCTTCCATGATAGCCAATCGCCGTCGGTGTGTGAGTGTGCGTGTGAAATGGGTAAATGAGAAGCATCAATTGTACAGCGCTTTGGATAAAGGCACTATATAAATGCCAGCCATTTTACCATTTTGAAATGCAATGTGAGCCATCTGTGTGCCACGAGCTCAATGCACAGACCGTAGAAAGTTGCCCCGCTGGGCTTACGTCATAATCAGTGGCTTTGTCGAAAACAACGCTGACAACGCCGAAAAAGACCCTAAACGAACAAAGCAGGCCACCTGACTTATGAAGACGTATCGTCCCCTTTGTTCACAGTGACGAGGTGCACATCAGAGAGCCGGTCTAGACTGCAGCCGACCTTCGGAGCTGCTTTGAACGGCACTGTGATTCCTTGGGAAACCCGACTCCCATTTAGTAAATATTTTGACATTTTCAGGCCCAACTATGCCATGCGAATTTTATCACATACTACCTTAGCCCCGGGTCTTCTGATCATCGCAGCTGAAAGTGACTAAGACAGCTGAAAACTAACCCTGTACCCATTTTGTCTATTTTGTTATTTGGATTGTGCAATGGAGAACGTCGGCCTCACTTGGGGGGGGGGGGGGGGATAATGACGACACCTGGATCTAGAGCTTGTTACCAGTGGCACAGACGTTCCTGGGTAGCGAAACGATGAAAACACTCTGGAAGCGATTTTTGCGTCACCAGATTAACTTTTTGTAAAACGTACAGCATATGAAATATCACATTATAACATCACAGTTCATGATAACAGGACACTTTTCAACGGCACCGTGTGTACATTTCGGAAATTAATTTTTATATTCCGCAAATCTACATGTGAAAATGTGAAAGCTACAAAAATGAGCAGGCCAGTTCCGACCGCCGGACCAGCATTCTGCAAGAACGTTTGTTTGTTCTCACTTTCCCAGGGCGGGCCTTCTGACTGAATGCCTGGCAAGCCTGAGCTCTGTAAGAATGTTGACCCGGGGTTTGTTTGTTTCTCACTTCTCTTGTGTGGGCCTTCTAACGGAACGCGTGTGGCTTTGGCGCACCTCGGTATCGAGCGGCCCGCGGTGGGGGCGGGGGGGGGGGGGGGGGGCGGTGGGGGCTTCTGATAAACGCACACATTATTGGAAAGGGCACAACCCTGAGACGCGGCGTGTGAAAGGCCCTTTTTCGACAAGCCCGAGCCAGAAAACCAGGCAACGGCAATCGAGCTGAACGTGGCTATTGGCGCGCGGTGGGCGCTGAAAACGCTTCAGAGAGAATGACGCGGTTACAGTCAGAGCGGCTCTCCGACACCTACCTACGGCTCGCCCCTGCGTTTCCGCCGCCCCGTTTTCTTGACCGTAATCTCGTCTGCGTGAGATTGCTAATGACCACAACGTGCAACTGCCACAACCGTTCGGTTTTTCCGGCCAGATATTACCCTATGCTTTTTGCAAAACACTAATCTTAAGTGTTAAACCTCACCCCACCCCTTGCGTCCACAGACATATGACATGGGAACGGGCCTTGCCTCTGTCCCCTGATAATGTTTTCCGCCAGTACAGCAGAGTTTTCATGTTATTTCTGACCCTGATGGGGTGAGGTTCAGGTTTGAAACAAGCCTATTTAACTGCTCACAGCTCCCATTATCAATGATGTAAACAATATACAAACTATATACACTGTATACAAACTTGAGACTATAAAAAGATGAGAAAGGGCAGGCTGTATTAGGACTCAACTTAAGGCCAATTCTTGTAGGTTAACTATTTGAATCAGTATTTGTATCGATTTGCAGAAATACGATTTTGTTTGTCATGGCACGATAGATAACAGTTGCTAGGTAAAATAGCAATGTACTAATTAAGGTTTTATTTTAAAGTTGTATTTAAATCACATAGTAATACAATTGCAGATAAGTCATAGATAGTTGTACATTATAATTGATTCGGTCTGATGCTGAAGTCGAAGTTGAAGTCGACGTCACTTAACCACAAGTCAAAAAATAGTAATGCTCATATCATGAAAATCATGACTCAAGTCGGACTCAGCATAAAATAATTTAATGACAAACAGGCCATTCCGCCCAGAAATGCTCACATTTTCCTACCACTAAAGTGTACCAACTGCTTAGTTTGCTGAAAAGCTAAATAGTATCTAGCGCCTTATCAAGACTGGTCATGAAAACTCTGTTTCTGCCTCTGTTCTGTTCCCTGTTTCTGTCTGTGGAATTTAACCTTTGCTAATTTCTATTTATGGCCCGTTTAACCGAGCTCACCCTGAAGAATCGCCCCTGGTTCACTTTGTTAATCCCTTTAATTAATTCAAAAGCCTCAATCAAATCACCCCAAGTCACCATCAAGTCTCCTTGAAGAGATTAAACATCTTTCCTCATAACGTCGATCGTTTATACCTGGAATCAATCTGGTTGCCCTTCTTTGAACCTTTTCCAGCACCGTTATATCCTTCTTGTGAGATATAAACGCCACGGGTACAACATTGCTCATAAGTATAAAATGAAAAACTGTAAGTGCTGCTCAAATACTCAAAGACAACAAAAAGTGCATTAAATCTGCACTGCCCTGATTCCTGTCTGAATGCATTCTCCTGTGTTTGCGCCACCTGCAGGTGAGTGGCAGTCATCCCACCCCGCTCAGCCATGGACGCCTTCCAACGATTCCAAGGGGTCAAGACCCGGGGGTCCATCAGGAAAGAGGTCAGTCCTCCCGTCTTTAGCACTACATTAGTTATTTGGCAGA
This sequence comes from Conger conger, assembly GCF_963514075.1. Taxonomy (NCBI): domain Eukaryota; kingdom Metazoa; phylum Chordata; class Actinopteri; order Anguilliformes; family Congridae; genus Conger; species Conger conger. The sequence continues at coordinate 5,530,703 of NC_083776.1, read as the reverse complement.
CGCTTTTATCCAAAGCGACTTACAGTTGATTAGACTTAGCAGTGGACAATCTGCTGGAGCAATGAGGCGTTAAGAGCCTTGCTCAAGGGCCCAGCAATTGTACTCATTTTATCGCAGCCACACTGGAGCTTGAACCACCAGGGGCCTAGTACCTTAGCCACTAGGCTATAGGCTGCCCCATAGCACATCTCCAAATATTATAGTCACTTCCCAATTTCTGTGCAAGGTGATTTGAGCCGTCCTTTCTCTGCCCGCCCAGCCCGTGGGCGAGAGCTCAGCCCTGTGCCTGAAGATACTGCTGAGGACCAGGAAGGAGCTCTGCGACGTGGTCCTGGAACCGCTCGGCCCAGAGCCGCCATGTCCAACTGAGGTGTGTAACACACCCTTTAACACACCCCAGACTGCGCTTGAACACCCTTTATCACACCCCAGACTGACACCAGAACACCTTTAACACGTCCCAGACTGACACCAGAACACCTTTAACATATCCCAGACTGACACCAGGACACCTTTAACTCATCCCAGACTGACACCAGAACACCTTTAACATATCCCAGACTGACACCAGGACACCTTTAACTCATCCCAGACTGACACCAGAACACCTTTAACATATCCCAGACTGACACCAGGACACCTTTAACTCATCCCAGACTGCGCTTGAACACCCTTTAACACATCCCAGACTGACACCAGAACACCTTTAACACATCCCAGACTGACATCAGAACACCTTTAACACATCCCAGACTGCACCTGAACACCCTTTAACACATCCCAGACTGACACCAGAACACCTTTAACACATCCCAGACTGCACCTGAACACCCTTTAACACAACCGAGACTGAGACCAGAACACCCTTTCAAACAATCCAGATGCATTGCTACACTTGACTAATAAGATTCACCTGATTCAGAATCAGAAGCCATTTGTCCAAAATATTATGGCACCCTGAAATGAGGGGAAATGAGGGGAAATGAGGGGAAAGAAGTCCTGTAATTTATACAAAGTGAAACCAAAGTTTAGCCTCACGTGAATGTGGTTATTTTATTAAAAATCTAAAATTGTGTAGTACAGAGCAGAATAAAGAAAAAATGTCTTCATCCCAAGACTTATGGAGCTTACTGTATAGCTATACAGTATGCAATGTTTCTGTATGTGTACAGATTTGCTTTAAAACATTTTTTTGCAAAGAATCTAAATTCATTTCATTTATTTTGTAACAATTGAATGGAGACATTTTTGCTGGAATATTTTACCTAAAATAATATGATCTTTAGCATTTTTCTTTGACCACCCCTATAATCCCCCTAGTACAGCGGCAAAGGGTCGGCCACCACTGCAGAATGTGGCAGTCTGCTACTCTCTGCAGCTGCGGTGGTTCGTTCTGATGGAGGGGGGGGGGGCTGCGATGATTGATAGCCCGCAGGTCTGCGGTGTGGTGAGGGCTGTTGGAACGGGAGACCACAGGTCTGGTGAATGTGTCGCGCAGGTGTGGACTTTCTCACTCGTTTACCGTCGGGCCCCCCGACTTCATCTGCGTTTTTTTGCGGGAATCGCCAGCGCCCTTCTGAGAACGGCGCTGCAGTACAGTCGACGCGCGCTGCCTCACCGCAACCGCAGACCATAGCCTTTGAGCTGTCGAAACTTAAGTTATAACAAGCCTCCGCTCTTTCCAAGCACAGCTAAGAGAATCTGATTAAGAGCGTAACCTGTCATCATACGGCGTTATAATAACTTGGGCTTTAGCCTTTCCTTTCCTGCAACCTCTAAACTTGTAAAACACCCTTGTAAAACACGATGTCTAAATGTCCGAATGTCTTTCATTGTCGAGCCATACTACTAGTCTTTTTCTCTCGCAATTAAGACCAGTTAATGAAGTTTGGAATTAAATAAATTCTGACATGTTGGTGACAAGTTTGCAAAATGTTATTCTAAAAGTGTTATTCTTTTCTAGATTCATTTTGTATGTTTACCCAGCCAAGCTGAAGGAGACACTTGTATGCTACAGGTAAGAATAAGAGCCTCTCTTAACTGCTCTTCAGAGAATTTGGGTATATCATGTACAATTTAGCTTGGAACTTATGTCATGTTCACTTACTGGCGCTAGCCTAGTGGAAAATAACAATAGTTGGCACAAAGAGAAGTCTGTAGTCTTTTGTTAATCTTTTTTGTTACAATATTGTCTACGGTCGCTGTCCAACATGATTATGGCATCAAAGCCCTTAAGAGAGGCCTACTGTACAGCGCTATCCTACCGCTTCCTTTTCCGTGACGGAGCCGTGACGTGTCCGTCTCTGTGACACGCAGACCCTGCCACCTGTGCCCGCTGAACTGCTGGAGTCGCTGAAGTCGCTGCACGTGCACAGCCTAAAGGACGAAGAGGTCCTGCTGCTTCAAGACTCCAGGAAACGTCTGGAGAAAAACAACCGTGTTCCACAGGTGAGGTCACAGGTGAGGTCAGAATGATGGCTGCTTTATGGTATGGTACATTTTCTGATTGCCATGTTGTTGTTGTTTTTTTTTAAAGACATGGAATTGTTTACCCAGTTTACACTCTCAGAAAAAAAAAGAAGCTATTTGGCTTGTCTCCATAGAGGAACCCTTTTTAGTTCTTTACGGAACCCTCTATCATAGGAAGTGTGAAAGCTCCCAGACAAAGAACCATTTTGCATGACAAAGAACCCTTTAACTAGATAGGGTTCTTATATGGAATCACAGGGTTCCTTCTTGGAGCCATTTTTCCTGAGAATGTACAATTTTCTTTCGCCGAATGTCTGCCTCTGATAGAGGGACAAAGCATAGCCATGGCCTTGTGGTAAGACAGAAGAGGCGGTAAGCTATTCTGCATCCTGCAACATGCTGAACTACTTATTTAGATTGCAGACATAACAAGGAATTACTTGCTTGTTATTCTTCATCACACACATGGAAAAAAAACAATTGCTTTGAATCTATAAAGTCCAGATTGCGCTGTAGAGAAATTCCAAGCCTCAGCTGGGGTCAATTTTGGGCAAAGGTTCTGCAGAAATCAAGCTTCCTTTCTACAAAGTGGCCCCGTGTCTTCCAGGCATAAGCAGTGGCCCATTATTATTAACACTACATTTTTAGGATGCATACAAATGTTTGAAGAACAGACTCCAATCTCAGACTGATCCTGCACGATACCCTCCCTCCACTTCTAAATTAGAGCCGCACAGCATTGTGGGTAGTGTATGCCTTGAGAGCCTCACCTTAATGGGTCCCTCAGAAGAACTGTAGTCTTCTTCCACTCCAGCCAGTGTGTGAACAGAGAGCCATGCGGTAAAACCCTGTGCGCTGGCCGTGTACGAGGTCGTCTGTGATTATTACCGAAGGCTTTATGTCTGTCTTCCTCTGTTGCAGACAAGCTGTTGGAGTCAAGCCGTCTGTGTACTGCACCGTCCCCACTCCCCGTTGTGCAGTGTGGCGGCCATCTTGGCTCTGTTGAGCCGCTACACGGCTGGCTTCAGGTACGCCCTGGAGCTGCAGTCTCTGCAGAGGTCCGAGCCCGACACCTGCCCGGGCGAGGACGACGACACCAACCAGTCCGTCTCCTCCATCGAGGACGAGTTCGTCACCGCCCTCGAGCACCTGGAGAAAGAGGACACGACAGATAACCTTGGTAGGTGAACCGCAAAAAATCTTCAATTTACTCCCATACTGTAGTCTGTTAAATGCTGACGTAATAAGGGTATTGTGTGAAAATGCAATGGGAGGTTCCACATACACCTAGAGCAGGGATCATCAAAACATGGTCCTCGAAGCGCTGGTTTTCCACCCTCCCTTTACCTGGGAGACAGGTGTGGCCAATCAAGGATTCGGATTCAAGGGCCAGATTTGGTGATCCTTGACCTCATGGCTAGTAGATTTTACAGTTTACGCTACATGTACAGGTTTAAAATGCACAAATGCTATTGGATGATTAAAAAAAGGTTATGTAAATATGTTCATGCACATTTGTATGGGGGGGATATCTGATAGGGATGTGGATGTTGTATCAATGATTATGGTGTGGATGTTCATGATTACAACACACCAGGGGTTTCCTCTCTTAAGGTGTTCCTCTCTTAAGCCACTGCTAGATGGCAGTGAAAGATTTATTTATTTTTGCTCCACATTAAATCCATTCAAAGTTTCTGTCTTCAGCATTTGAACAGCTTTTCATGCAATATTTTTTGTGGACTGGGTCTTATCTTTTTTGCTAACACGCACCTTCACAATTTGCATGAGTTTTTAGATCATATGCATTTTCCTGCTTCATGTCATACGTCGATCCCTTTGTAACAGAAATGCTTGTCTTTCGTCCCGTAGTCGCTGGTCCCTTCAGCCACCGCAACCAGCGGGACATGGCCTCCCAGACTGCCCCCTCCGCCCGCAGAGATGTGCCAGGATCCAGGGTCATCATTAGCTCACGCGGCAAGGCGTCATTGTCCAATCAGGCGCCCTGCCCGGAGGTGTCGGTATCGGTCCAAAGCTCGGTGCCGGCCTGGTCATCGGGGCCAGAGAGCCAGTGGAGCTTCTTTAGCCCAAGCGGACCTCGGAAACGCCGCGTCTCCTCGGTCCGGCTCACAGAGTCGGATGAGTCCGACTGCTCGAGCCCCAGTCCCATCATCTTCCTGGATGAAGTGGGCTATCAGAAAAGCTTGAAGGCAAAGCTGGACATTCCAAAAATCCCCGTCCTCAAGGACGGAGTGGAAGATTCCGATTCGGAAGTGAGCGAGTTCTTCGACAGCTTCGATCGCTTCGATGACCTGGACCAAGCTTCCGAGAGCACCTCTGAGCCACCCAAGGAGTTGACCACCGCTGGCCAGACGCAGAAAAACACATTTCCGGAGGACTGCGCCTCAAAAGCCATGAACCCCCACAGGTTTGACCACCCCGTCCTTCCTGCCAACATCAAGAAACCCACTCCACTCAAACCAGGATCTCCGTTCGCTGTCCATCCCGACGTTCCTGACTCTCCCCGTCCGGTGAATCCGTCCAGTGAGGAGAGTGGGAATCTTTTCAGTCCTGTCAAATCTTCCGCCTTCAGTCCTTTGGGAGACGGCGCGAGTGTGGAGTACTTCTGGAGGACGGATGAAGATAGCACTGAACTGCAGAAGCCCCAGGACCTCTGCACGCTGTACAAAAAATACTCCGATTTTGCCAGTAACATATCAAAAGACATTCTCAGTTCAGTCTGTGGGTACTCATCTCCTGTAGACATGAACGTCAATAAAAACCTGAGTTGCGTTTGCCATAAGGAATTTCAAAACAGCAGCGGGCACCTGATGAAGTTGTCGGAAATCCAGGAGGCGGTCACTGTATCGCAGTCCCAGAAATCACAGAGTCTGAAAGAGGGAATCCAGAAATTTGCCACAGACCTGGTGGAAATGAGCCTGGGCAGTGCCTTCAGGGACCTGCAGAAAGGTGTGGCCTCCTGCACCACCACACTCTGCCATCTGGCGGCAAGGCTGACGTCCTCGGTGTTTCAAATGGCCTTCCAGGAGATTGGCATGAGGCGGGCGTACGTATTAAAAGGGCACGCCGTCAACGGGTTGGCGGGCTTCTTGGTCGGGGAGGCGGTGTCTGGGGCCTTGAATGAATTCCACTTTGTGAAAAAGCAGATTTTCAACAACACGGTCGCCCGGTTTGCGGCAGATCTCGCGGAGGAACTGGTGTTCGAGGGCATCATGGAGGTTTGCCAGTTCTCGCACCCGTCCACGCCCACCACCCCGAGCGACTGGTCTTTCCAACAGGAGGAAGAAGTGGTTTCTTCGTATGCCTCAGACCTCTCCGAATCTGTGCTGCAAGAGGCCTTCATCGAGTTATCTCAAGCAGATGTAGCCTTTACCACAGAAGCCGCCATCAGTTTGTCTCTGGACAATATCCGCTATGTCAGCTCTGAGGACACCGCTCAGACTACAAAGACTTGCAATGCTGCCACAAGTTATTTTGGATTGCCGTGCACAGCCAAGTCAGTGAATTCTGAGGCAGAAAGTGGCTGTACTGTGGGGAAAGCTCTGTTCTGCATGTCTGGGATTGCCAGTTGCATTCCGGTTCCTGCAGCTGGGAAAGGTATCTCCCAGTTCCAGAACCAAGCAGAGACCTGTCAGTGCAAATCCAGCATTTGCCATACGTCACAAACTAGCCCTAGGAAGAGTAATTTTTCGGAACAATATCAGGTGACAACATCGGCATCAGACACATCTGCAGCAGTGCAAATAAACCTTCTGCCACCTGTTGGCCGTGGCAGAGATGTCTATGGTGAGAGGTGTGCCTTGGAAGGCACCGGAAACTTCACGCCTTACGAGATGGGTCCTGGTGCCCCGTTGTTTAGCAAGGATAAAGCTCTCGACTTCTCTGAAAACGCGGTGGACACAACCGCTAGTGAAGGTTACACGCTCACGTCTCCCACTAAAGTCAAAACAAGAGCGGAGGGCTGTGCTTACCGTTTGAGCAGGAAAACTGGAGTCAGTATCCCCTCACCAGATCGGGTGTGCCCCTCAGAACACACATCAGGCCAAGGGGATTCAAACACCTCACCTTTCACAGAGTCCGAGCATCGCTATAGTGCCACCGAGCACTTGCCCAAGTATTCCATGTCACAGGACTCTATGTTACATCCGTCACCATCTAAAGTTAAATGTGTTAATCCACAAAATGCTGCTAATCTACATAAACAAAGTATTATTGATCAGACTTACCCGTCATCAACAAAGCCCCCCTTTATTTCCCCATCGAAGAGCCAAGGTGCAGAATTGGCCTCCAAGGCGTGTCCCCTGCCCACAAAGTACTCTTTGGAGGTGCCTAGTTTTGAACCGGCTGGACGTGGCTGTAAGAAGATTGCACCAGAAGAGGGACTCAGCAGCCCGGGGAGGACATGCGGTGGAACCCCAGGCACCCCGCCGTCCACCCCCCAGCAGGGCCCACCGGTGTCCCAGGAGAAGCAGATCAAGCAGTTCTCCAAGAAGCTCAAGACCAAGCTTTCGAAGGAGTTCTCCCCTGCCACGCCTCCGCCCACTCCCCGGGACCGGCCTGTTGGGGAAGGCTCAGAAACTGGGGGGGAGGCGGGGAAGGCGGACTTCATGCTGAAGCTCATGAGGTCCCTCTCTGATGAAGCTGGCGGGACTGAGGACGATCAGGACGGCCAAGAGGATAGCTGTGGTCCTGGAACAGCAGCTACATCCTGCCCGGAGGAACTAAACGTTCCCAGGGAAGCGGATCACAAAATGGTGGAAAGGGGAGCTCTCTGTTATGCTGGACGCTTAGCGAGCCACATTGTTTCCATGGCTACTGAGATGGACAACCTGGGTCAGGAAGCCGGACTGAAGTTTGAGGATTCTGATGGAAGAGGAGGTCTTCCTGTGCACACAGCACGGTTTTCAGAAGACACTTTAAAGTCACTGTGGGCCTACTCTGGGGAAGTAGCAGGGGAGGTGGTTGAGGATGTGAAGAGGGTGACCGGTGTCAGTCATTGCAGACACAGTGTCTCGAGAAGAACGGTAGAAGTTTGCCATGAATGTCGGGAACACATGGACCACAGAGATGTCAGACTGACCAGCATGGTGGACCAGTGGTCAAGTGATCTTCTGACCTCGGTCATGAGCATTCAGAGCTCAGAGTTGAGTGGCACCTCTTCAGAATACCCTAGCAGTGAGAGCGTTACAGATGAATATACCGGGTACGTCATCAGGGTTCTGAAGAGAGAAGGTGGCCAACGGGAGCTCATGTTGGACCAGTACGCGAGCCGTCTTGCCTACCGGTCCATCAGAGCCGGGCTAGCACAGGCCGCAAAGACGACTAAGCAGAGGCCTAATCTGAGGCTCGACTCCTTCAGGAGGTTGCCTCACAGTGTTGCACGTCAGCCCAACAGAAGCATCGTGATCGAGACGCCTTCTGAGGATGCGGACAGGAAAGAGTGCTCTTCTAGCAAAGCGGTGCCATGTGCATGCCAGGAAACCAGGAACAACGACAGGCGGGAGTGCATGGAACTTGTAGTCTTTGCGGAATCTTTGGCCTACAACATCATCTGTGATGTTACAAGGAAGCTCAGACCGTCATCAGCTGGGCTGCCCAAATCCTTGACGGACTCGTGTCTGTATAAAAAGTCCATGGCGGAAGATGAGGCCAAGAACCTGGGCAAACCCTTGAGCTGCTCAGTGCCACACACAGAAAAATCCAAACAGTACCATAGCACCAGCACCTTAAACGAGAACAACAGCGGTGGTGTCATTAAAGTCATTGAACACTATGCCAGAAAAATTGTCGATGACACGCTGGAGTTGACAATTGCATCCTCGTGCCATCAACCTTCGGAGGACAAGAGCATGGCGGACAGAAACGCACACACCCGCCAACTGTCGGAAGGAGCACTATGTCCATCGTTAGCTGACAAAACATGTTGCTATTGCGTGATTCGGGAACGTCCATTTTGCAACACCGTGTTCAGGCACAGGCCGCTTGAAATGAACTGGAGGAGGAGCCTGGACTGTGGCGTGATGTCCGATCGCGGCTGTAACCGCACCAGGACGTGCGGCATCGAGATTCCCAAAATCCACATTGATTCAGAGAAGAGGGCGGAATTCGCGGAGGCGGTGGTGTTATCGGCGATCGAGAAAGCCAAGCGGGAGCTGAGCAACACCAGCCTGAACGCGGACAGCGGGATCGGGCACGATGGCGCAAGCTTCGCCGAGAGTCTCGCCACCGAAATCATGACGTCAGCGATGTCCAACGTCTGCCAGACCATCAACATCAGGTAAGAGTTACAGCGTTCTATGACAAGCACGCATTCAGTAAGCTCACGCAATTCAGTGACTGTCCAAGTAGCTTCAAATCAAATATTCCAGTGAAAATATTTGGAAGTTTTATACATCACTTTGGGCCCTCTTCAAACTTAATAGATCCAAAGCAGTGCTTGTTAGGCTTGTTGGTGTATCAGGTAACAGAGTTTTTTTTAATCCAAACTTGACATAATGTACCAAACACAACGGTGTAATTAAAAATGTGGGAATGCGGGGGGGCCCCACCATTCCGTGTCTGCTGACACGAGCGGCGTGTGCCGGTTTCCTCCACAGCCCCCCAGGGAGAGAGAGGACTCACGCGACCGAGTCCCCCGGCAGCCATCGGCTCAGCCTGAGCACTGGGGAGGACAGCCTGGGCAGCTGGTCCAACCTCAGCTTCGAGGACGACCACCTGGACGAAACCAGCAGCTTCCTGCACCTGAGCGACAGGTAGGGACCATTGGTGGCCCGTTCCATTGGTGCAACTCAGCTTTGGCACAAAAAGGCTGAGCACTGTCGGGTTGTCTAAGGGGGGGTACACTGCTGTACATTTCTTTGCATTCCACTTCATGCATCACACCCAGTGCCCCTATTCTATAGTATCTGAGAACTTTGGCACAAAATGGCTGCCTGTGAAACAATGTAGATTGTCTAGGGGGGAACACAGTCACTCACCGCCAGCACTTCTGCAGATTATTCATGTTGTTTCACGTCTGTTCCCTTTTACACACACCTTTCCATCCACGTGTGCCTTAAACGTACATTAAATTGGGCAGCTGGAATGATTTAGTGGAAGAATTAATGAATTCGTTTGAAAGCTGAGCTTGTTTTGGTTGAAAATGAATGGCATATTTAAAAGGCAGCTGCTCGACAGCGCCTCTAGTGGTAATATAGCGCTCCTTTGATTCAGAGAGGACACAACCCAGAGCATTCCACATGTCATTTCAGACGGCTAATGCATGAGTACGATTCTCGCCTTCATCCAAAAAGTCAGAGACACGAATGTTGCACAACAAGTTTGCCCATGTTTTTAGTGAGTCAGTAAAATAATTGCTTTCGAAAGGTTTCTCCTTATTTATTCTGAGGAGGGAAAATATATGGTTTTGGAACTTTCCTGTCTTTTTATATCCAAGTAAAGAAACAATATGCTCATAATTTGTCTATTTCTTACAGAATTTATGAAGAGATCGTGTTGCGTTCCCCGTGAGTGCCAATAATGTTGGGCTGTGCGTTTTCTGTTACCTCGTGCCAAGTGCAGATAGGACAGCTTGAGGAATGACATTATCCAGAAAAGCACAATGTCTGGAGTCAAGTAGTCTTCCCTTTCTTCTCTGAGAAAGTCGAGCCTCTGTTATGCCCTCTCTGTTCTGTAGGGGGTTTGTGCTCTGCTGTCCACAGTTGAGTCATTCTCTCTCTCTCTCTCTCTCTCTCTCTCTCTCTCTCTCTCCCCCTCTCTCTCTCTCGAGCTGAGGGGTTGGAAGTGTTGTTGCCGAAGTTCTTTTTCCCCGCAAAGACACGGCATCTCTATGGAAACCAATGGTTCTGTCAACATCTTTGCGGATCTCACAAAAAAGCCTGGTGACAGGCTTTTGTACATTTCACAGGCGTAGTCATTCGATCTCTCTCAAGATTCAGTGGTCGTAAACCATGAATCAAAAAACAAATCAAAAAGGCTTTCGCAAAAAAAAAAAAAAAAAAAAAGGTTCTGATGAGTTGAGCGGGTTTCCAGTTTGTTTCACAACTCCGCTCGGCTGCAGAACCCTTGATCTGTGAAACAATCCCCTGACCCGAAAGGAAAACCCCACAGCCATGGAATGTTTAGAAGTGTTGAACTGGATTTGAGACCTTCTCCCAGACTATGGTTTCTGACCACCGATTAAGGCAGTGGTGCCCAATGGTATGGGGTCTGGAATAGGGTGTAGGGTATGGGGTATGGGGTGTAGGGTAGGGGGTAGGGTATGGGGTGTAGGATATGAGGTGTAGGGTATAGGGTATGGGGTGTGTGGGGTAGGGTATGGGGTGTAGGGTAGGGGGTAGGGTATGAGGTGTAGGGTATAGGATGTAGGGTATAGGGTGTAGGGTATGGGGTAGGGTATGAGGTGTGGGGTATAGGGTATGGGGTGTGTGGTGTCGGGTATGGGGTGTAGGGTAGGGTATGGGGTGTAGGGTATGAGGTGTAGCGTATATGGTGTAGGGTATGGGGTAGGGTATGGGGTACGGTATGGGGTAGGGTATGAGGTGTGGGCTAGGGTATGGGGTGTAGGGTATGGGGTGTATGGTGTGAGGTGTAGGGTATGGGGTAGGGTATGGGGTGTAGGGTAGGGGGTGTGTGGTGTAGGGTATGGGGTAGGGTATGGGGTGTAGGGTAGGGGGTAGGCTATGGGGTGTAGGGTAGGGGGTATGGGGTGTGTGGTGTAGGGTATGGGGTGTAGGGTATGGGGTAGGGTATGAGGTGGAGTATGGGGTAGGGTATGGGGTGTAGGGTATGAGGTGTAGGGTAGGGGGTATGGGGTGTGTGGTGTAGGGTATGAGATGTAGGGTAGGGGGTATGGGGTGTAGGGTACAGGGTGTAGGGTAGGGGGTATGGGGTGTGTGGTGTAGGGTGTAGGGTATGGGGTGTAGGGTAGGGGGTGTGTGGTGTAGGGTATGGGGTGTAGTGTAGGGTACGAGGTGTAGGGTCGGGGGTATGGGGTGTAGGGTAGGGGGTAGGGTATGAGGTGTAGGGTATAGGGTGTGGGGTATGGGGTAGGGTATGAGGTGTGGGGTAGGGTATGGGGTGTAGGGTATGAGGTGTAGGGTATAGGGTGTGGGGTATGGGGTAGGGTATGAGGTGTGGGGTAGGGTATGGGGTGTAGGGTATAGGGTGTGGGGTATGGGGTAGGGTATGAGGTGTGGGGTAGGGTATGGGGTGTAGGGTATGGGGCATGATGGTTTTCTCTCCCTGTCCCAACAGCAACGGAAACAGCAGCAGCTGGAGCAGTCTGGGGATGGAAGGGGAGGAGCCTACGTCCCTTTCTCCAGCTCACAGGTGGGCCCACAACAAGAGGCTAAGCTTAGCCAGCCAATCAGCCAGCCAGTCAGTCAGTCAAGTCAGCCAATCAGCCAGCCAGCCAGCCAGTCAGTCCGTCAGTCAGCCAATCAGCCAGGCAGCCAGCCAATCATTCAGCCAGCCAGCCAACCAGCCAATCATTCAGTCAGTCAGCCTGTCGGCGTGGGCCCAGTCCTCCTGCCCAGTTAGTGCATGATGTCAGGGCTTTGAAATATAAGTGCTGAATTATGTCTGACTGCAGTGTCTCTTTTTACCATTCATGTGTGTCTGGGAACAAGGGGCGTCTCTGTTGTTGCTCACAGCTGTGAACTTTTGTACGAGTGAGATGAGCAAATGGAAAAGCTGTGTGTGTATGTGTGTGTGTGTGTGCGCATGTGTGTGTGTGTGTGTGTGTGGGGCCGGGGGATAAGAGTCGGGGAAAAGGCGGCATTCATTCATTCTGTCACACTTTTGTAAAAATGTGATCTCCGGATATGAAAGGCCCGTCTGTGTGACCTTTCATACGAACGAGGAATAAGGGCTCACTCCCACCCAGCTTCCGATCTCCGTCCAGAGGAAAGCTAATCACTCCAATGCAACAGAATTATTATCATTACAATGATTTACTAAGTGTTCAGCTCTTCAGTAAAAAAACTGTATTTCTATTGCACTACACAGACACAGATTAGGCCTAGTCCTGGACTAAATTATTTTTAGAATGGAGAACCTCCGTACAAAACTGGATTTAGTCTAGAACTAAGCTTAATCTGTGTCTGTGGGACCAGCCCTACGTCTATTACTGGGGAAAAGATCACAGCTGTTATGTCAAAGGATATATGCTCTGTGAAATTGCACTTCATCTGAAGAGACGTTGAGGAAAAGAAAATGGCAGCTGATGGTGATAAATGATGTAGAAATATGACTCTTTGACTCCAGATCTTCCTTGATTGTTCCCCCCTGGGAAAAATAAAGTTTTATATTCTATTCCGATTGGCTGAGGTCTGGATTCGATCTGTGTGAGAAACAGGCATGCTGGGAAAACACGATGCCATGACATCATCACACACATGCCAGGTAAGAGGTAGAGTAGTGGTTGAGGTACATGACTGGGAGCCAGAAGGTTGGTGGTTCAAGCCCAAGTGTGGCCACGATAAGATCCGCACAACAGTTGGGCCCCTGAGCAAGGCCCTTAACCCTGCATTGCTCCAGGGGAGGATTGTCTCCTGCCTAGTCCAATCAACTTGGAAGTCGCTTTGGATAAAAGGCATCAGCTAAATAAAAAATGATTTATTCGTGATTTATTCTTTCTTCCCCCACAGTGACGGCGCTGAGGAGAAGGAGGCGGAGCCTAAGGATGGCGTGACTGGTAAACACCCACACGCAAAATCACACACCTTTGTTGTTTTTACTTAAATACATTAACTACTCTGTACTTATTTATTTCATAATTTACCTTCCCCTTGCATTCTGTGGTTGCTGTCAGCCATTGGACCCGTTTTGGCACCGTCTCCTGTTTTCAATGTGTCAGTGTGGGACGCTGGGTAATTCAGAACGACTAGACAACCCGACAGACCGGAGTCGAATACATAATTGTTTGGGAATTTCAACGTACTTGAATTCTTTTCTGTGCTCGATTGAGCTTGCCTGGTGCAACTGAGCCAGCCAAGAAGAGCAGAAGGCAGGGTTTGCCCTTTGCTGAGAGTATTTCATAGGTTCCAATACACCAGATACGCTCAGTAAAATGTCAAAGAAAAGTATCTGAATCCAAAACAAAAACGTATTTGACCCAGGTCTGAAACCCAGTCAGTGTCTCTCCCTGAATCTCCACCTCCACGTCACGGATAGCTCAGTCTGGCACCCAGATGGTTGGTGGATCAAGCCCCAGGGTGGCCAAAATAAGATCAGTGCAGCTGTTGGGCCCTTAACCCCACATTGCTCCCGGGGGGAATTGGCTTTTGCTTAGTCTAATCAGCCGTACGCCGCTTTGGGTAAAAGCATCAGCTAAATAACGGTGATGTAGTGTCGGGTAATGAGCTGTGTGCCGGGGGACGGTGTTCGGTGTGCCAGCAGGGCAGCCGCGGGCACGGGGGGCCTGTCTGACGGCGCTCCACACAGACCTGCACCGGCCCAGCCTGGACCCGCAGGTGAGGGCGGGGCTGCTCTGGATCGCCGCCTCCCACTCAGACCTGCCCATCCTGCAGCTGGGCCAATCAGGAGAGGAGCAGCTCCAGCAGGTGGGTACACCTGGACAGCAGGAGAACACAATTCAGCACACACACACACCTGTACACAGAGAACACAATTCAGCACACACACCTGTACACAGTGAACACAATTCAGCACACACACACACCTGTACACAGAGAACACAATTCAGCACACACACACCTGTACACAGTGAACACAATTCAGCACACACACACACACACACACACACACACACACACCTGTACACAGAGAACACAATTCAGCACACACACACACCTGTACACAGTGAACACAATTCAGCACACACACCTGTACACAGTGAACACATTTCTGTACACACACCTGTACACAGTGAACACAATTCAGCGCACACACCTGCAGACAGTGAACACAATTCAGCACACACACCTGCAGACAGTGAACACAATTCAGCACACACACCTGCAGACAGTGAACACAATTCAGCACACACACCTGTACACAGTGAACACAATTCAGCACACACACCTGTACACAGAGATCACAATTCAGTACACACACCTGTATACCAGAATACCCTGTACTCTTGGGCCCTGTTTCACAAAGCAGGATTACTGTGTTCGCTGGATAACTAAGTAAACCCTGCACTGCACTGGGCGGCCTGTAGCATAGTGGTTAAGGTAAAGGACTGGGACACGCAAGGTCGGTGGTACGAATCCCGGTGTAGCCACAATAAGATTTGCACAGCCGTTGGGCCCTTGAGCAAGGCCCTTAACCCTGCATTGCTCCAGGGTAGGATTGTCTCCTGCTTAGTCTAATCAACTGTACGTCGCTCTGGATAAGAGCATCTGCCAAATGCCAATAATGTCATGTAATGTAAACCCGGAGTAGAAGCCGGAACTCTCCCAAATCTGGAAAGTGGACTGAAGTAAAAAGGGTTTTACTCAGCACAGTTATCCAGCTAACTCAGCAATCCCTGAAATACCTCCATGAATGGGCAAACAAGCCTGAGGTTCAGCCCTGCACACGGACGACACCATGCAAACATGGCCGCACTGTGGCCATCTCTCAACCAGCGGAACAGCGTCAGAACTGCGTTTGGCTCGAGTGTGTAGTGTGTCTGTGACCGGCCCCCCCCTCCCCACCCCCCCAGCTGCCGGCGGTGCTGTCGAGGGTCAGAGAGAGGGGCTGGATGGCTGGAGACCTCTTACAGGCCCTCCTGAAGTACTGCGAAGGGCCCGAACCCCAGCCAGACGCAGAGGACCCCCCGCGCCGTAAGACCTTCTTCCAGTGGCTGCTGGAACACGCCTAGACCGGCCCCCACCCCCTCCCGCCCCCTGATCCCATCCCAGCCAATCACGCTCAGCGCTTAGCTAACGCTCTGAAAAGGAATGGAGTCAGTGAGCACTAATAGTCGTGTCGCATCTCGACTCTTCCCCGGCAATGTGCAATGTCTTTTATTAATTTTTTTTTTTTTGGCCAAAAACTAGAAGCCTAGTCAGTCCATAGAAGGTGTCTGTTGTCTTGTGTATTGCTTTTGCACTGGACATAAGGGGGGGGGGGAGGGGCTTACAGACAGACATCAGCTTGTGATTGGTGGCTATGATGTGACTGAAAGGGCTTTGCTCTCCTTGTTGACGCAAGCGGTGTCTCTCATTGGTGCATGTCAGTACCCGTGTGTGAGTATCAGAATCCCCATCTGTACTGTATGTACACAGTTATATTTACTTTCTGCCGGAAAGGAAAGGAAGGGCACACACCCCCCCCCCCACCTTCAGTTGTTTAAAAGTAAAAAAAAAAAAAAGAAAAAAAAAAAGTTTCTTCAGGGAAAACTGTCACCTCTATACCATTTCTTCAGTGGGGTCGTCTCCACAAGTTCAGGGACCAGCCCCCAAGGGTCACTACGACTTCCAGAACCTTCCGTTGCTCACGGTGGCCGTCTGATTCTCGTAACTTGACGTCTCGCCCTGGCAGCGTCACGGTGGTGATTATACAGCAAGTTTTTTTTAGTTTTTTTTAGTTTTTTTTTTTACCCTTTTCAGACATTTTTGGACACAAATGAATGTAGATTCAAAGAATCCCTGGAATATTGCGAAAGTCAGAGTGAACATTGGTGTTTGTTTGAAAGAACTTGTTTGGCATGGGTGCAAACAGGCCAGGGCCCAGCTGTCCGTGAATGTATTTAAATATTGTGTTAAGTTCTGTTAACAAGCAAGTGTTGAGTTCAGTTAACAAGCAAGTGTTACGTTGAGTTAACAAGCAAGTGTTTAAAGCAGTTTGTTTTAAGTGCCGTGCAAGTGTGAAACCCCAAATCCCTCTCAC
This sequence comes from Conger conger, assembly GCF_963514075.1. NCBI lineage: Eukaryota > Metazoa > Chordata > Actinopteri > Anguilliformes > Congridae > Conger > Conger conger. Next base: position 5,514,377 of record NC_083776.1, on the reverse strand, counting down.
CAGAATGTTCTTTATGTATACAGCATTATCGGGAAGCAGAAAGTTTTCAAAAAGAGTTATATAAAATTTAAAATCATATAAATTAAGTTGTTTCATAAACATCGCTGCAGACTTTGCCTTAATGTGGTCTGGAAGGGCAGGACATAATTTTTAAACATGAAGCAGTAGTATTATTTACAACAACACACAGGAAACAGGAAATGCCTTCCCCAGGTTAAATGCAGTGGTGTTTCAAGGCCACATGCTGGACGTGGAATCAGCAAAAACATTTCCAGTGGAGTTGCATCTCTCCTGCTTCAAAGGGCCCACATTGCACACATTTCCAGTGTTTCATTTTAGGTCCTGATATTCAAAAAATATGTTTGAATGGTTTTAATGAGCAAAAACGATCTCTGTCCAGTTTCACATGTCCATTCTCCAGCTCTCGTGAAACATGACTCATTAATATCAGTGAACCTCTCTTCTGATTGGCTGGCTAGCTCCACAACGAGCTGAACGCTGTCTGTGCGGAGCGATTGGATTTGTCCTGGCTACAAGGTGTGCCGTGCCGAAGGCGGGCTTATGCAAATGAGCGTATTGTTGTGATGTCATAAAGTTACGGAAGTCCAAGCGGCTCTTTAAATGCAGTTTCTTCAGACAGATTGTGTGGATTTATTTGCGGACTGTGTTGTTAGATACTTTCACAGTGCGTTTCCAGCACAGACAACGCCTTTATAATCCACATAGCAAGGGAATTGTCATTTACCACAATACGGGACCTTTAAGGCCTTTAAGGCAGGTGGTCAAACAGGAAGATGGAGTGACACACTGGGTGCAAAGAGTAATTACTGGCACACCTCCAGTCTGAACCACACCAAACGCGTCGGGCATTCCTCAGCGGACGGTCACGTACACATCCGCGTTCTCCCGCGGTTTCCCGCCGTCTCTCTCCTCTCTAATCTCGCGCCGTCCCCGACCGCTGGAGGGAGATACGGAGAATGATGCGCTTTCGGGAGAAACGGCCCAGACCCGGGGAAAAGACCACATGTGAGAGCACGAAACCACAGGCCCGTCCGTCACGGGCTGATCACCAATGAGCAACCCTTCCAATGTTGCGAAAACGTAAAGGTCACACCGTTACCACCAGTGCTCACACAACGGACACTTAAAAAGCGGTCCGTGACCTGGTGGAGAGGATTTCAGGGGAAAATAAACGTGGACTTCAATTACGACTAAAGCGACAAACCATTTATTCAGTCCATATGGTGGCTTGGAGTTCAGATATAAATATCTTATGCTGACAGCGCATACTTAAAAAAAAACCGGTCTGTTTCTGCATGGGCCTTTTCTCTGTAGTCATGGTAATTACGCGGTGAAGTTGTGTTACTAGTGGCGTACTGCAATATCCTCTGAACCGATTGGCCCGCTGTGCGTTGTGACATCACAGAATCATCGCCATTTTTGGCAGCGAAAACACGGCTGAGGAATTTAATGCCGCACAATGCATTAAAAAAACCAAAGGGCACGTTCAATATGAATATTAAAGTAGCCTGTCGGTGAACCCGCACTAATGCCTCGACCAGCGTATTTTAAGTGTCGAACATTGTCTGAACATTTGGCGGGACGGCGTTAACTGCATTTTGAGGTTTCTCTGTGATTTCCTTTGAGGTGGACCGCTGTCACCATCTGCAGCGAGAACTCAATTTTTGACCGAGCGGTCAGCCCAGAGTGCGGGGCACAGCCCGGCTCGTACAGCTTGTGCTGCAGACCGCTGCCAAACGCCATCCCAGTAAAAACACTAACAGACACGCACACGCACACACACACGCACGCACACACACGCACACACACACACACACGCACACACACACACGCTCGCACCAGTCCAGCGCAGCGGGCGGTGGAGTTGTACAGACAGAGCGGGCTTCGAGGAAAGGCAGGTCAGAGATGGCGTGGGACGGGGAGGACTCAGAGTTGGTACTGCAGTCCGGTGCCGTTATCTGACGGTTCCTGGAACTGGCCCGGAGTGGCTACTACCTACTAATCTCTTACTTTACACAGAGACAAGAGATACACTCGCCTAATCAGCCCTCTTCTACTACAAGTCACTTTATTTAATACACATTCTTATCTTCCAGAAGATAAACCCAATGCTATTTCGTGTTATTTATAGCTGAATGTGTAAAGCAGAGATTTAACTGGCTACTTAAAAATAAATAAATATATATTTTATGACTTGTTCAGTGTTACTCTCATCTCATCGGACATTGTAGCATCAGACCGTATGTACAATGGCTGCTAGATTTTTCCCGCTTCTTTGTATAATCTTTTGCCAAATACAATATCTAAGGACCAGCGTTAACAGCGGCGAGCTCACTCCTGTCCTGTAGTGATATTGCATTAATAGTTTACAGTGAAAGTGAAAGTGCTGTATTTGTCTTTAAGCTAAAACAAATAAAGCTTTCTCATGTGTACAGCGTGTTTACATGTCGTTCTTTACCCTCACATAAAAGCCTATCTAGGCACAAGCATTTGAGCATTAGCATATGCTATGAATGCTGACACACTGCATTGGATTTGTCCTAGATTCATGGTAATCTATGTTTATCTGTATTTGTCCTGATCAAATAAACATGAAATAATATTGATACTGAAACATGAATAGTCTTGCTGTCTCCTCCCATGAAAGGGATTCCGAATAGATAATAATGATAATAATATTTGGAGCCGCGGTGGCGCAACAGGCTAAGACGCAGCAGACTTGCGGTTGCAGTTCGCTGCAGTTGCACACCGGGGACCGGGGTTCGATTCTCGGTCCTGCCAAAAGCCAAGTTTGGCCGGCTCACGTGGAGCAGCATAATAGGCTCGCTGCTGTTAGTAGATCGCCGCACAATAAAGCACCTCGGGCGCCTCGGAATCACGGTTACCAGCATGAGACGAGACGGCTTGAAGAAGGCGTGTCGTTCTCCTTCAGGTCGCCGAGGGACGGGGTGTGGGCGGTGTATCTAATACTAGCTCTAATTGATTAGATGGGGTACAATTGGCTACCAAATAAATAATAATAATAATATTGATTAAATAATGATATCTTACTCACCCTGGTATTTTCTGTTCTTTGGGTGGGCACTTTACCGCATGAATAGAAATGCGAGACTTTGTGAATTTGCATATAAAAGCAGTAAGAACATAATGCATCGATGCCTCAGCAGCTACAAGAATGGCAACCCCTCCTTTAGTAAACCTGACTGAAAATACTACAGTTTAAAGACATGCTGAAATCGAAATTCCTCAATTTAGTGAATTGTTCATAATAGTACAAACATGTCAAAGTATATATTCCATGAAATGTATGACATTTTAATACTTCAATTCACACCGAAGCTTCACATTCCAAGCGTGTATGTTGTTCAAATCGATTTCTTTCACACAGTGACGTGTATACGGGCACATCCCCCCCCCCCCCCCCTAGATCAACTCCCTACCCTTCCGAAAGAATCCCCTCCCAAAAGATTTGTTTCACTCGTGTATACATCATAACATGTCATTTGGCTGACGCTTTTCATCCAAAGCGACTTACAGTAGATTAGACTAAGCAGGAGACAAGCCTCCCCTGGGGCAATGCAGGGTTAAGGGCCTCGCTCAAGGGCCCAACGGCTGTGCGGATGTTGTCGCTACGCCGGGATTAGAACCACCGACCTTCCGGATCCCAGTCATGTACCTCAGCCGCTGGGCTAGAGGCCGCCCGTGCCCTTGTGTAAAAGTGCAGCGTGGACAGTAAGTCGCCCTGGATAAGATCTGATGAAGGCGTGGATGTAATGTCTAGGTCTGCGAGGAACACAAAATGTCAAAAGACTGCTCTCAGGCTGCAGGGAATGAATGGAGGCGTTTATGTGACAGAAACGCACAGTAATTACCGGCTCTGTGATGACGGCGGCACTCAGGAATGTGAAACTAAGCCAAATCTCAGCAGATAATCAGCACAGCAGCAAATCCATTAAGAACAAGTTGATTAGTTCACCATTAAAAGACTGTATCACTCACAACAATGGGGGCATGTTAATGAAGTATTCCTGTTGGAAGGTTCTGATGAAGGATTGGGTAATTCTGGGGATCCTGACTGGTAGAGTCTGACATCTGGCAGAGCTGGAAACTCCCCATCGTGATTCAGCTGTGTCCCCTCTGTCTGTGATGTCACTTCCTGCCAAGTTACCACCACCATACCAGGTGAATTCAGTTTAGAAACAATGACTTTGATTCATTAGTTTGGCATCCATTACAGATGCAGTAGACTAGGGGGGAAAGTCCAGCAACATCACACGTTAAACTACGTCTTTCTCCGCCGTGGGAGGAAGGTGGAGGCACATTTTCAGGGAATGTAGGCTTTTAAAGGAATGGCCTATAAGAGGAAAAACCCCAAATGCATACCTGCCTCTCCCCGTCTGAAATACTGTGATTGTATCGTATGCCCTGTTTTGTTTTTCCTTGTTATTGTTTTACTTGTAATCTATGGTTTATTCACTTCAACGTTTACTTATTGTTGCTGCGGTTTTGGCCAGGTCTCTCTTGTAAAAGAGACGAAATATCTCAGGATATTGTTAAAATAAAAGTTAAATACAAAAACAAACTACCATATCACCAGTCTCTTTGCACACATACATGTGTAAGAAATCAAGCACTCGGAGACGAAGTTGTCTAGAGGAACATAGTCTTTTATCGCAATACAAAGACTGGAGTCCGACTTTCACATTTACATCCACAGTTTGTGTAGTATACAGTGTCATAAAAGGTTTTGACCAATTCCAAAAGATTTCAACCCTACACTCCAGTTACATCAGACTCTGAAATCCCCATTAATTATTGGTAATTACGATCACACCATCGTTGACAATGTGGCAGTTTGTTTACCCTCAAGTCATGTTGTTGCATGAATAAATATCAGCTTGGTAGCCACTTTATTTACTTGTACTTTGCCCATCACTGAGCTCTAGACAGACTGCTCATAGCCTTCAAACAATATGATAGTCTTTCAACAAGAATATACGAGACAAGGCTGAAATATCTTTGTTCATGAATATCTATGTAATTACTACTATAAATTTCCACCACATACGTACATCAGGAAATACAGTAGGAAGCTATGCCAGTACACACCTTTTGTTTGCAATCCATAATGTAATTATTGTTTATTCAGGATGTTTCTTTTAGCATGAAAAATATTTAATTCAAGTGAGGATCTCAGAGATTTACTTTTTTCCACAATTGATTCTTGAGGCTGATACCCCTACTGAGACAATGCAGTATATATGTATTTCTGTCTTGAGCACATTCAGTTTATGTATTGAAATGTCCAATTTCTACTGTTAGCAATTAAGTTTTGACTTTTGTATGTAAATTGGCATGCTTTAGAGTAGGCTTTTGAGAAACCGTAGTGAATTGGACATGTCATTGTTTTCCAAATGGAATACAAGGTTACTGGAGCTGATTTCTTATCTTGCATTGTCATTTTTATCATGTTATGTTTTAGATGAAAACATCAATGGATTTCATGGTTTTGCCATGAACATCTATTCTACATTCTAGGTAATGTGCAACACTCATCATATTTTGGCTGCTAAAATAAGCATTTCCTGCTGCTTATTCGGGGCAGTTTTTTGTTTTTGTTTTTTTATGGATCAGAATTCGTCCAAAAACAGCCGTGCACAGTGGGTATTTCCGCTCGGTTTATTTAGCGCTTGCCCTGGGTGAGTTGTTCGGAGGTATGGATTAGTCTAAATTCACGCCACAATAGCATTTTAACAGACGGCACATTTCAAATGCGTTTAATACAATTCCCAGTTGTGAATTTCAGGGGTCTGAAGATCGGACAGTCTCGGTGCCGTGTCGACCGCACGCCTGCAAGCGCCACGTGTGTTAGTGTTGGTCGAGTACCAAAACGGAGTCGCACACGCCTCTCCGCTCCG